>NC_135720.1:145005536-145114596 GCF_964656455.1 Halichoerus grypus
ATTTTTACTTCTTTCCACCTTTCTACGTATGAATCTATTACAATGAGTATATATTACATTTATTTCAACATCAATAAAAAAACCAATTTTCAAAAAGTCCAACTTAGTAAGCACATACTGGTGTCCCTTAGTATCAGATTTTTTGTTGTGCAAGCTCACATGTTAAAGAGATCTGGTTAAATTATTTGTTCAATCTCCCACTATCCAGATTCCTACATTTTGTTTCCCTAAACTCAGAAACCAAATAGATTTAGTGATGGAATACTTTTAATTACTTTTTCTATTAGTCTCATTCCTGGCTCCATTTTTTTGTCCTTTTTTTCCCCCCTTTTCCTTCTCATATATAATTTATATATATTTTTGTAGCTGATATACTTATTGAAAGAACAAATATATTTCCAAATTCATTTAAGTTCCTTTTGGAACAACACAGATTATAAATAACATACATATGTCTGGCTCATATAGAAAAATGTAACTTTGATAAGGAAACTCAACTAGAGTAGGTGTACTCTAGGGACAATGTTAATCCCCACATGATTAATTTCCTTCTATGGGAGCAAAACATTTCAACTAGGATGGACAAAGGATCTAAGAACCCAATATCCCTCACCGTCCAAAGAAGAGAAGAGGGAGAATTGTTGAGTTGCCCAGAAAAAAAATCAAGAGTCTTCCTTCTCCTGGAACCTAAGGAGAAAGAAAGGACTCATTACATTTAAGCACAGAGGTTCTAGCAGTATTAGATAAGACATTCATTTGAAAAATCAAGGAGGAAGTTTTATGACATTGTGGAAGACTAGCTCCCCTAAACAATCCTTCAAATTCAAGAGAACTAAAACTGCTGGACTAAAAATATATCTAATGAACCACAATGAGATACCACCTCACACTGGTCAGAATGGCTAGAATTAACAAGTCAGGAAACGACAGATGTTGGCAAAGATGCAGAGAAAGAAGAACCCTCCTACACTGTTGGTGGGAATGCAAGCTGGTACAGTCACTCTGGAAAACAGTGTGGAGGTTCCTCAAAAACTGGGAAATACAGCTACCCTATGACCTACCAATTGCACTACTGGGTATTTACCCCAAAGATAAAAATGTAGTGAAAAGAAGGGGCACCTGCACCCCAATGTTCATAGCAGCAATGTCCACAACAGCCAAACTGTGGAAGGAGCCAAGATGCCCTTCAACAGACGAATGGATAAAGAAAATGTGGTCCATATATACAATGGAGTCCTCAGCCATCAGAAAGGATGAAATCTTGCCATTTGCAACGAGGTGGATGGAGCTAGAGGGTATTATGCTAAGTGAAATAAGTCAATCAGAGAAAGACAAATATATGATTTCACTCATGTGGAATATAAGAAACAAAACAGATGAACATAGGGGAAGGGAAGGAAAAATAAAATAAGATGAAAACAGAGGGAGACAAACCATAAGAGACTCTTTTTTTAAGATTTTTATTTATTCAAGAGAGAGGGGGAGAGCGAGCACAAGCGGTGGGGGAGGGACAGAGGGAGAAGAAGACTCCCTGCTGAGCAGGAAGCCCAATGCAGGACTCAATCCCAGGACCCTGAGATCATGACTTGAGCCGAACCCAGACGCTTAGCCGACTGAGCCACCTAGGCACTCCACCATAAGAGACTCTTAATTATAGGAGACAAACTGAGGGTCGCTGGAGGGGAGGGTGTGGGGGGATGGGGTAACTGGGTGATGGGCATTAAGGAGGGCACTTGATGTGATGAGCACTGGGTGTTATATGCAACTGACGAGTCACTGACCTCTACCTCTGAAACTAATAATATACTGTATGTTAATTAATTGAAGTAAAAAGTAAAAATATACATAAGCATTCCAAAAATACATCTAATGAATTATAAAGTATATGCAAAAGCTATCTAGGGACACAAAGAGCCACTTGCCATTAAAGAAAAAAAAGGAAAAAAGAAAAGGGATAAACTGGACCTTATAAAAATTAAAAACTTCTGTTCATTAAAAAAAAAAAGTTAGGGGTGCCTGGGTGGCTCACTCTGTTGAGGGTCTGCCTTTGGCTCAGGTCAGGATCCTGAGGTCCTGGGATCAAGCCCCGCATTGGGCTCCCTGCTCAGCGAGGAGCCTGCTTCTCCCTCTGCCCCTCCACCGCCCCCCACTTGTGCTTGCTCTCTCTCAGTAAATAAAATCTTAAAAAAAAAAAAAAAAGTTAAAATTAATACATCAGACTGGGGGGAAAAACGTTAGACTCTCAAAGGTATATCTAACTACAAATATTTTTAATCTGCCAATAGGATGGCAAGAAAGTAAAGGCAGTCTTTACATTGAGTAAAACGATGTACAGCCAGTAATCTAGACAGCTAAGCCAGAACTGAAGCCCTTGCTACCACGGGTCCCTTGTTGTTTGGACAGCCGCATACAGGAACCAGAGACATACCCAGAATGTCTGATGGGAGACACTCTGCATAAATCTGAGATTCCCAAAGGGCTACCCATCTGCGTAAAAGTGAACAAGAAAAAAATAATTCAACCCTGCAGAAGTGGAATTTGATGGTCTCACTAGGTAGAGGGAGAAAAAAGATCTCCCCTGAGAATTTCTAAGGCTAAGCTGGCCCTTACATGGATTTGCAGCCCAAATTCATAATACCTATGTGCTCCAAAAAACCTGAAGCCAAGAATTTATTTAAAGTGATTCCAGGGGTACCTGGGTGGCTCGGTGAAGCATCTGCCTTCGGCTCAGGTCATGATCTCAGGGTCCTGGGATCGAGTCCCATCCCCGTTTCTCCCTCTCCCCTGCTTGTGCTCTCTTGCTCTCTCTCTCAAATAAATAAAATCATAAAATAAAATAAAATAAAACAAAACATAAAGTGATTCCAGGTTGGTGAGTGTCTCAAGGCACCTGAATGGGAAACAGAAACACTAGAATATAGAATTCACCCCAGGACTCAAAAGACTTCCCATAGTTCAAATTCTAAAAAAATGTGCGTTTATAGTCAAAAACCAAAAAAACAAATCGAAAAAGCACCATGAGAAGCACCTGCCTGGCTCAGTGGGAAGAGCATGCAACTCTTGATCTCGGGATCATGAGTTCAAGCCCCACATTCAATGTAGAGATTACATACATAAACTAACTAAACAAGTAACTACTAAATAAGTAAATAAGTGAACAGAAAAAAAGCACGAGTCAGTCAGCAGAAACAACAAACAGCAGCATCAGACCCACAACTATGGGTATCAGAATTACCAGCATAGAATATAAATACTCATATTTAACATACTTAAATGTAATACATATTTTAAGAATAAAAGGAGGAGGGTGCCTGGGTGGCTCAGTCCGTTAAGCATCCGACTCTTGATCTCAGCTCAGGTCTTGTTCTCAGGGTCCTGAGTTTGAGCCCCACATTGGGCTCCATGTGGAGCTTACTTAAAAAAAAAAAAAAGAATAAAAGGACGAGAATTTATTTTTTTTAAGATTTTATTTATTTGACAGAGAACGAGTGGGGAGAGGGACAGAGGCAGAGGGAGAAGCAGACTCCCCCACTGAGCAGGGAGCCTGATGTGGGGCTCAATCCCAGGACCCCTAATCATGACCTGAGCCGAAGGCAGACGCTTAACCAACTGAGCCACCCAGGTGCCCCCAAGCCATTCGGAGCTCCCAGGTTCTTGAAGTGATGCGTGATTGATTCTCACAAAAGGAAGACTACCTCGAACCAGTGGGAGATTCCAACACAACATGCTGACCACTAAGCAGTACTTGCCTTCTGTATGTTTTCACTGCCTTTTAAATATCTTAAAAGGCTTAGTTCACTAGCTATAAAAAGATTAAGAAAACTGTTAATTTTCAAAAATAAAAAGACCACAAACCTCCCTGTTAACTGAACTGTAGAGAGGGATGGGACCCAAGGAAATGGCTGCTTCTTCAGTACAAGGAGAAATCAGCGGAGATGTTCAGCGAACCAGCGGGCTGGGAAAGGGCGGGGGGACGGGGAAGGGTGCGCACCTGCAGTTGGTACAGGTGTAGAAGACCGTCTGCCCCTCGTCGGCTGAGCGCATCTGTCTGGTGTGGTAGGCCATTCCCTCGTGACCGCACCGAGAGCAGCGCCTGTCAACCTGGCCAGCAAGGGGGGGAGGATCAGGGAGGCCCCATCCTACCCCTGGCCGCTCATGGGAATCACATGTCACACTCCTCTGCTTCCCTCCAGACCTCAGCAGTCACCCCTGCATGTCCTCACCGCCCTCCCGATGGGGCCAGTCCTGGAGCTCATTAACTCACCACGGGTCCCTGGAACTCGGGCCCTTCCTCCACCGACACAGGCACGGCTGTCCCCAGTTTGTTGAACACGATGCAGGTGTTCACGACCTTCCCCTCGAAGTCTGCGCGGGCGGGAAGCACGGTAGTGAGCTCCCGCACCGCTCTCCCCGCGGGTTCTGCCCCGGGGCCTCCGGCGTCAGGGCCCCCCGCCGACCCCCAGGCCGCTCACCTCGCACGGGGACGCGGAAGCCGCAGCGAACACAGGTGACCGTGTCCTGCGCCCCGGGCAGCGGCAGGATGGAGCCGCAATCCGGACAGAAGTCCAAGTCCGACTGGAATCTGGAGCCGGAGCGCGCGCGGTCCATGACGCACGGGGTGCGGAGCGACGGAGAGCAGCGCCTCCGTGGATTTGACCGAGCGGCCGCAGGCCGAGCCCGCCTCCCTCCACCCGCGGTGCTCCGCGTCGGGACCCGCAAACCGCGTGCGGTCCTCCAGAGCAGGCGAGAGCGCCGGCCCTGCGCGGGGCGGGCTAGAGCGTCCGCCGCGCCGGCTCGTCATTGGCCGTGACGTCATAATCCGTCGCCCCGCGCTGCGGAGCATCGGAAAGGGAGAGCAGCGCCTCTGGAGGCTGGCGGAGGCTCGGCGTGCGGCCGCTTCTGCGAGCCGGGCTGGGAGGACGGTAATGAGCGCTGAGCCCCCAGCGGGAGGAGTCCCGCCCTAGGGCATTTCTGTTCCCGCACCCAGTCACGGGGGGCGTTGGCCCTGGAAATCGTGCGGACCTTCCCGAGTACTGAGTTCCTGGTATTCGGGAGCTCCAGCTCTCGCTGTCCCGGAGCGGGGTTCCCTCTGCGGCGGCGCGCCGGGCGGGTCGGGGCAGGGCACCGCCTCCTCGGGCGGAGGAATAGGTGCGGGCGAAGGTGGGGGAACCAGGCCTGGAGGGCTACACGTGCGAGGAGGCGCAGGAGTTTGCAGGGGACGGAAGGAGAGGAGGGGAGGCTAGCCTCCGTCGAGGGGGGCGGGCAGCCGTGGGTGGGTTCCCCCGTGACCAAGTTGACTTGGCTTGCGCTCGCTGACCCACCTCCACCTGGTCCCCTGGCTCCGCGCAGCCAACAGTGAATTCGCATCGTCATTCATTACGTGGACACTTGACGTTTCCCTAATGTAAGATTTATAAAACATGAGGGCGAGTATCTTGAGAGAATCATGCTCTTTTCGTTCATCTGTAACCTACAGCCTGGAGTAGAAACTTGTTGTCCTGAAGGGACAGCTGCTACATGAGTTCCTAGTTCCGTCCGTCCCGCCACCCCAGCCAGTCAGGGAGCTGTGCCAAGGAAGCTCCCTACCTGGGAAGGTTCTGGAGCGGTCACTGTCCCCTCCTCTGAAAGAGCAGCTGTGCTCTCCTGGAGAGGGCCTCCGCTCTGCCTTTTCTGCAATGATGGGAAGACGACAGTGACGGCGTTAAAACTCCGAGCAAGCTACTGAGAATGACAAACCCCGTAATTTCACTTTACTGGATGTCATTGCATCTGTCTTAGAAAGGGAGGTCTGTCGTTGAGCCCACAACGTAGGCAGTTTTTATTCTGTGTGTCTCCTTTGAAAACGGAAATTGAAATTAGCTTTTTCCCCCTAACTTTCCCGTTTCAGTTGGACAGGCATTCAGTGAGGATCCCCCATGCGCTGAATACTGTCCTCATGTGCCTTTGCTATGAGGCATGGCCCTTTCTCAACACAACCTCACAATTTGTTCAACTAGTATTTATGCAAAGTTGAAAACTGTTATGTGACCTTAAGGAGTCCAAATGATGAGAATGCAATGAAAGTACACAGGTAGGACCCAGTGTGAGAGCCCAGGACAGCCGTATAAAACAAACATGTCTGTACCTCAAGGAAGACTGGCAAATGTTTCAGCAAAAAGATAGAGTTACAGAGAGTGTACCAGAGAAAGATGCTCAAATATCATGTGATAAGGTAATCAACAAATCGTTAACTTTGAGAACTTGGGATCACATACTCTAATGTTAAGCACTCTGCTAGGTTCTACGTACTGAGAAATAAAAGTAAGATGGTTGTATTTTTTAAATATCAAAATAGGTATACATAGGCAAATAGGAATGTGCCCAAGAAGTCCGTGAGATCCAATATTCGGTATCAGATTCATTCTAATAATATATTTGTAGATGTAAATTATAAGTTACCACCCTTTTAGAGTCTAAATTTAAGCATGAAAATGTTAAAAATGATAGAGGAATATAGGTATCACAGTGTAAACCCTGATTGATTTTCCAATGAGTTAAAAAAAAGTGAAGTGTTCAGAAGAAGGCAAAAATCAGTTACATAGAGTCTGGGGCTTGACCTGTGGAGGACAGACAGGTGCCATTTCCTGAGAACTTACCGCATGTCAAGCACTGTGCCGGGCTCTTTAATCTAATGCACGTTTGTTCTTTATAACCTGAGAAGCAGACTGTGTCTTCTATGTCCACTTTATAGATGACGAAGCTGACCGAGATTGTTACTTGCCCAGAGTCACACACCTCAGAAGCCGTGCAATTAGGATTCAGACATAGCCCTGTCAGGCTTCAAAGCCCATGCTCTTTGCCATAAACAGTACAAAAGGCCAGAGATGAAATGCCAGGCATCCCCAGTGGGTTCAACACGACCTCACAGTAAACTCGGCTTAGACCAGGGATGACACATAAAAAGTTGGCAGTCTTCACTTGTTTTGCCATCAGCCTGACCCATTAAAAAAGGGTAACCACAAATTCCCACCCCAAGGGTTGAACAGGGAGCAGTCTCATAATGGATTTAGGGTGAAGGATGAGTAGCAGTATAAGGCAGGGAAGCAGAGGGGCGAGCGATCACATAGAACAGAATTTCGGAACAGAAGGTTGGAAGGCAGAGATGCTGTATGTGCTGATAGAGGCAGAGAGGGCCTGGACCAAGAAGCTGCAGAGAGAGGGACTGGGACCACTGGAGTCTGGAAGCCCCTCGGAAGACAGAGGAGGCTGGGAGAGTGAGCAGTCCGACAGAGCCGTGCTTGCCCAGCGCTGCACCAAGGAGCCTACGTCTTCCCTCTCCCAGGCCCAGATTCCAGATTCAGAATGGTTCTCATTGAGTCCACGAGAGATGTGCGCACTGTTGCTATGAAAGGGTTAGATGCTGGTGTTAAATTCCCTGGTGGAAGTAGTCCTGCCTCGCAGCAGGATCTCTCTTTCTGAGGGGACATGCCCTTGGCCTTGACCAAAACAGTTGGTTTCTCTGGTTCAGTATGTGAGCAGATAGGTTCTGACACCTCCCACATCCTAATCTGCCTCTGCTTTTTTTATCTTCCAGTTTGGCCTGGGCTAAAACGTCTACAGACCCTAGGATTGCTGTAGGTCAGCAGTCCCCACTGGAGAAGAAAATCTTGGTAAATAATCTTCACGTGGCACGGTTTGGAACTACTAGGAGAAGGAGCCTTAGGTTTAAAATCCTGCACAGGTGACCCCTCCCTGGAGTGTGTCTACACTGGCAAATGTGTTTAGCTATATCCATACTTGCAAAACAGAGTATTATGTTCAAAATGCCCAATACTATATTTTTTAAAACTAGTTATTGATTTTGGTGGTGGGTAATTCAATTCTGAGAGTTTCACCTAGGAGTGATGGGAGTAAGAATCACGATTGTTAAACACCAAAGTAAACAAGAGACCGAATATCTTCTCAGTGTCAGTAATGAGGGGAAGCTCCTGTTTAAATGTGTTTAAAAAGACAGTCACATTATAAAATTCTCTACGTCACTTTGCCAGAATCTAGGTGGCGTGCATACAGCAGTGGCAAGACAGCTGATAACTCAAAAATATCAGGAGGAGTATGAAGTACTGTGTAGGGAGCAAGCTCTTTCTCTTGACTATTGGCTTGCCAAAGCAGAGTCTTATTATAATAAAAGAATAATGGACATGATGAAAGAACAAGAGACAGGCCATGAAATGAAGAAGAGATTGGAGGGGAAAATGACCCACAGGCTAGAGAGACAAAAGCAGAATTACTTCGTTCCGGAGAGAGAGGTGAAACACATAGAAAGGCACATTCAGAGAGCAGGTCAGCTCAGAGAGTTGAAGACCAAAACGTGTAGACAATTACCACGGCCCCCTAGTGAAACAACATTCCCAAAAATTGTGCCAGGAGAGCACAGCGTCCTGAGCGCACAGACAAGAAGGCAGGTAAGCAAGAGGGAGCAGATGCAAATTAAAGGTCACCAGGATCGCATGCTTCGGGGGAGAGAACTCCTGGAGCAAAGGCTCAAGGAGAGAGTCTTGAGAAAAAGCCAGAGCCAGCCGCCAACACGGGACAGGCGTGGGAGAGCAAAGAGCGAGATAAAAGAGCTTGAAAGCGTTACTGTGTATCCCCTTTACCAGCCAAGCAGTAGAAGCCGGATTAAAGTGAATATCCTTATGGAAAAGAATAGAGAAGAAGTGAATACTATTATAAAACCACATCAAAGAAAGTTCTTAACCATGCCACCCTTTCTGAGAAGCCAAATAGGAAAAATAAAAGACTAGTAAAGTTTCAGTGCTTTTATAATAAAATCCCTTGTCGTAAGTGAACTCTTGTTTTTCGTACTCGTCCTCGTCTGTGCGCAGAGTTCCATGAATATTGTGTCTGTATCAGGTGCAGAAGGATCAGCCGGTTCTGGGCTTGCACCTGGCGTGCGGTCTTAGGCACCTGGTGTTTGCGCACGTGGCGAATCTTCTCTGATGTCGGTGTCGTCAGCTGGGCGGTGGCTGGACAACGATGGTGAGTAAGGAATTGTGATCCAGCGCTCCTTTTGTCCCTGCTCCCAGCCTCCCAGCTGTCTTGAGGTTGCTGAGGCTCAGTATGTGGTCTTCCAGTTCACTACCGACCAGCCCTACACATCTGGCTCGCACCCTGCACTTCTGTTTGTGCGAGGGACTTCAAGAGCCTCCTGTGTGCTAGGTATCGGGAGTGAGTGACAGGTCCCGCCCTTGACTGGGCCACCAGTAATGGTGTAGACCGCTCCGCACGCAGAGCATGGTCGGGGCTGGGGTGGAGGCCTGCACCAGTGCAGTGCCCAGGAGGGACACCGAGCCCAACCCAGCTGAGCAAGGAGGACAGCCGCGGGATCCACAGCCCACGTAAGCAACATCTTCCCGACTCACCCTCTTTCAGGCAGGTGTCCCCCAACCCTCACGGATAACTCAGAAGACAAATTTAGGCATTGAGCAAGAATTTTAATCAAGCAGAATGAAATTTACGGATTTCAGTTCATTTTCAGTTCATTTTCTTTCCAGATAGCGAAACGTTGGGAAGGTAGGGGGTGAGCAGAGAATCAGAGAAGTAGAGGCTGGACACCCTAAGGAGCACCCTCTGCAAGTCGCGTGGTCCTGACGCCCACCCCCTGGACCGGCAGTTCCCTCGTGACCCCAATACCACAACGTCAGCAGCGTGCAGCGGAACGTTCCTTAGTGATGGGGCTCTTCCGTGTCTGCCACCTGCCCACTCTGCCTCCCCAGCTCCCCGATTTGCCTCCCGCAGACTGTGGTCTCTGGCCTCCCATCTCCATGTCCCAGTGGCAGAGCCTCTGCCCTGCACGGTCGTATCACCCGAGTGCAAGGGGCAGGAGACGTAGAAATCCAAATCAGCAGGGCGAGGATAAGCCCTTTGAGTTGAGCGGGACATACATAACTGTAGGGGCCCCTGGTGACTCCGTCACTGGAGCCTGCGACCTTTCATCTCAGGGTCCTGAGTTCGAGCCCCACACTGGGTGTAGAGATGACTTAACTGTAAGTGATTGCTTTTTTTTTTTTTTTTTTGGTTTTTGTGTGAGTAAAGCGATAGAAGTTTATTAAGTGAGATACAGAAAAAGCTCTCAAGAGGGTCCCGAGAGGGTTGCCCTTCTAAGTGATTGTTTACCATGAGAATTTTCCGTGCTGGACACATTGGTGAGGTCAGCTGCCCCCTTTCTCCTCCAAAGCTAGCAGAAAAACAACTGGTGATTGCAAGGCAGTTTCCCACCTCATATGGCCAAGAACAAAAGTCTGGTAAGAGGGCTCAGTTTGGCCAAACCCGATTCCGTCACCTCTGCCTCACAAACAGTTCACCTTCATGTCCTGGACTGTGTGTGAGCAGCACCGTAATTACCCCAAGCACCCTTAAATCCTGAGTCACACTTGATGCTTTTCTTTTGTCTTGTATTCTTTTTTTTTTTTTAAGATTTTATTTATGTATTTGAAAGAGAGATCGCACAAGCGGGGGGAGAGATGTAAGCAACATCTTCACCCACCCAGCAGGCAGAGGGAGAGGCAGACTCCCCACTCCCAGGACCCCGGACCCCGGACCACGACCTGAGCCGAAGGCAGCTTGTGAGCCTGGAGCCTGTACGCTTTTCATGGCACTGTGGTTGAGTGCCCACAAGCCTGTTCTTAGGGTCTGTTCAGGGGTCTGTTGAAAGAAGGAAGGACATTGGTTAACTGCTGGCCTGGCCCCAAAGTACAAAAACAGCTGATCATGTGCCACTGTACCTTCTTACATCCTGTCGTGCACAAACATAGTCAGCCTTTCTTTGTTCTTGTACTTCAGTCGAGGTCCTGACATATCTTTGTTCGCTTAATTTGTTTTTTAATACCCTTCAATAAAATTCATGATTTTATGTATCCCCTTTCTAGAACTTTGCTGGTCCCTTCCAGACAGGGTCACCCCCATGCCTTCTCAAGGTCCCTGGCAGCATCATAAATTAAAGTTTCATTCAAGTCTGAATAAAAGAGTTCCCAGAGGAAGAGGACGGAGTGAAAGTCCGCAGAGACGCCAGGGAAGGCGTCTGTGACACTTCTCTGCGGAACGAGAGTCCAGTTTGCCAGCCCTGAGCACTCTGTGGCTTAGCCCCAGTAGAGTTTAGAATTGTGGGGTTTGTTCTGGGCTTGAACTCTGCCACATATCAGCTGGCTGACGTGAGGAAGGTAAGTTAGGGTCTGGAATGAGATAATAAACCTTTCCTCACCCAGTTATTCCGGTGGGGTAAATGAGGTGCTTTGTAGCATAAAAGGCCATAATATCATGAAATGTCCTTCTCCTGGTTTTCTTCCCCTACTTTCACAGTGTAAGTTCCTACCCAAACAGAAGTATGGAGACCCCACAGTTCAGGTTTAAAATTGAGAAGAAAGATATGAATGAAAAGAGGTCAATTTGTAGACAAGGGAAAACAGCAGAGAGTAGAAAATTTAGATGGATAATAAAGCAAGTTTTTCCAAGTGTTTATAAGCTTGTTTGAAATACGTGGGCACGGGATATCATGGTAGGTGGAATCTGGGGTGGGCTAACATGGTAGAGACCATGGCAAGTCATTACTCGGGAGGCCTAGGCATTCAAGGCCCATTATTGATTCATTCCGTACCTACTGAATCTTGTGAGTCGCAGCCTCTGCTGGACAGGGATAGAAGGATGGACAAGGCAGGGTCCTCTGCATTGTATGAGCTTACAATCTAGCGGTATAGATTGAGAAAGATAATCCCATGACGGAAGCAATAAAGCTAGACAAACCACGCAAGACTCTGAACTCTGGGAAACAAACTGAGGGCTGCTGGGTGGGCGGATGGGGTAGCCGGGTGATGGGCATGAAGGAGGGCATGTGATGTGATGAGCACTGGGTGTTACATGCGACTGATGGTGTACTATATGTTAGCTAACTGAATTTAAATTAAAAAGAAGAAGTAATAAAGCTAACGGAAACATCCTAAGTGCTTCAGAAGCAGTGGAGAAGGACACCCGGCCCTTTGCAACAGAGCTAGAGAGCCTCTTGGAAAAGCTTCAGAGAAGAGGTGGACACTTGTGCTGAAGGACAGAGATTTAATAACAGATGAGAAAGAAGGGACAGTCGGCCCGGGAGCGGCAGGTGCGCAGGGCCTGCGAGGACTGGATGAAGGAGAAGGGCCAGGCCAGCGCTGGAAGCCGTGAAGAGTTGCCCCCATCCCCACAGGTGACGGCAGCTTGGCTCCGGCAGCTGGGAGGCGCAGACGAACAAGAACGGGCAAAAGGGACGGGAATTACTGAATTAGGAAAACAGCACTGAGAAGCCCCCGTTCAGCGTCTGGGGTGGTACCACTGCCATCAACCCTTCATTGAAACAGGATTGGAAACTGAGCTAAAAAGTGGAGTTTTTAGAAGGCGAAATGGATCAGGAAATGCCAGAGTACAGCCCGTGGTAGCAAAGGCATGAGACTATAGCTCTCATCCCGCCAAAACCGGTCAAAGAAGTCACCAGAACACAGGCTGGCGCCCAGAGAAATCCGTAGGGCTGTATCTGGAAAGGTCTCCGACGGTGACCAGCTCTACCCGGTGGAGCGTGCCGCTGAGAGCCGCGCAGCCCCTTCCGCACGCGCCCCGCGCTGCTGGCCTTGGGGGTGATCCCTTACAGATGGATGTTCCTTTGATCTTGAGCTTATGCGATAGAATGCAGGCCTCCCTCCCTGCTCGCTAACGGGAGAGCATTCCTGTGGAACCAAACTCAGCAGAAATGACATAAAGCGAAGAGTAAGCCCTGCTTTCCAAATGCGCCTGGTACCCCACTTTGTTTCTACATCAGCTTACATTACTACCTGTTTTCTCTAACAGAAAAACATCCCAAGAGGGTTTTCACTCCTAGGAAAGAAGCCACTGCCGTACTAACGGGTCTTCCGTAAGCCTGAAGCGGGCTACTGCAAACTCAGAAAGTGGGGACACCTGCGTTTTGTTTGGGGTGTGAGGCGGGCTGGTGGATTTAAGTCCTGAGGCAGCCTTGGATAGCTGCACTTACTTACTGGTTTCTGAGTTTATAAGCAATCGCCTAGAGAGAGCAATTGTGAATGTTGGCATCCCTAAATATTTGGGTAAGTTTAACGCAAGTAGCAAACTTGGTGGCTGTGTGCAAGGGTGGCTGGTTCTCCATTTGAGCATGTTTTTACAGTGATAAGTTCTGTCTGAAATGAAAGATGCCTCACAAACCATCACATGGACTGATAAGGTGCATCTGAAGAAGATAAGAAAAACGGGAAACTTGTTATTGGAGGAGCACCCCCAGCTGATAGGTTTCCTCAAAGTTTTTCCCTGTGAATGTAGCAGAAATTCCCAGGAGGTAAGGTACAAGGGAAAAATATGAAGGAGTATGGCTTACTTTCTGTGGGTAGCAGGAGGCCAGGTCATCTGTTTAGAGATAGAGGAAAAACAAGTCTTGAGTAGTGGGTTCCAAATGGACCAGGGATTCTGGAATTTCTTATTATAGACTCAAGTCAAGAGTCTGCCCTTTAGGAATAATGTTGGTCACGGGAATGAAAGCACGGGGAATATAGTCAAGGGTATCGTAATAGCATTGTATGGGGTAACGCTGTAACCTACAGGGTTGTCAAATCACTGTTGTGCACCTGAGACTAATGGGACATCGCCTGTCAACTACACTCACATTTAAAAAAATAATGCTGGGAAGTGTGATGAGTTGAAATGCAGCAATGTCATGGTCAAATTTTCTTGTTTGCAAGCCTTAGAAACTTGCTTGGGTGAGTATAAAGAAAAAAGGAAAACCAGTAGAAAGTATCTTAAAATATTTCATGTCACTGGGCCTCACAAGAGATTGGAACCAAGGCAGTAAGTACGCCCTACCCATCTTGTTTCTGCATCTTTCCTTGTATCTGCTCATTCCTGTTCCCTCTTTGTTCTCATAGTGGAAAACGGCACCTCTCTGCTTTCTCAGAAACGTATGCCAACAGCTATTGTCTCTCCTCTATACTCAACAGCTCCTTTTCAACTGGGTCAGTCCTACTGAACTATAAATATTCTCAAATCTCTCCCATTTAAGCAAGCTACCATGCTATTCCTTTGCACTCCTTCCAAGCCAGATCTCCTAGGAAGTCTGTAGAAGCTGCCTGCCTACACCACATCAGAAACTAATGGTGTAATGTATGGTGATTAACATAACAATTAAAAAAAAAGAAGAAGAAGAAGCTGCCTGCTTTCTGGCCCCAGTGCCCATCAATCCACAAATCCCCTGTCACTGAGTCATCAAAGAGCTCCATGCAGCTAAGCCCAATGGACATTTGAGGGTAGAATGAAGAAAGGAGAGGGTGCCAACAACAGGCAGAACCTGACAGGCATGTGGCAGCAAAGGCAGCCTGGAAGAGACATCCACAGCTGGAGGGTAGGTGTCCAGTCCTTAGAAAGCAGGAGGGCAAGGACATCAGTAGACCTGAGGACTGGTAGATAGGGAACCAATGGAGCCCATTCAAGGAACTGGAGCAGGGCACCTAAGGTACAAGATAAGCAAACAGAATACTCGGGATGAAAGACCAGAGCAGGAGTAGAAAGGTTGACAAAACTGAACTGCGGACTTGGGTTTCACTGGGGATAGGCAACCACCTGGTGAGAGTTAAGAAAGCCCAAAATAGAAACAGACTATAAGGTTACAGGGCCAGGAGACAGAGCAGACAATTACTATAATGCTCATGCTGAGTCAGGTACGTGAAATAAGACTTTGAACTCATTAAAGCATGTCTGATGGCATCTTTAACCATGAAAGTTGAAGTGCTTGGAAACTGAGCCTCAGGACGTACGGTTTACAAGATTGGTGTGTTGTTTTATATAGATCTAATTATATAGCCTTTCATTGGATTAGCATCACAAATTAGAATAAGGGCGAACAAGGTCAGCAATGCCAAGACAGTATAGGCTTTCTAAAATTCACCTGTTACCTACTGTCAGTTCAAATAGTGAATGAACTGTACCTCATCTGTCATAAATCATATTTTTGCTGGTAACCTCATAGCAGAGAGTAGAAGGATAGTTGTATAGAAGGAGAAAATAAAACAGTACGTGTCTGCCATGCATCAAATACAATTTTTTCACTGAATCATCAATACATCTTGATTCCAGGATAATCAATATACCCTGACTTACTAGAGAATAAACCAAAGTTTCCCATATTGACATAAAATTTTGTTGAGAGGAATAAGAAATTTAGCCAATAGATTTCTCAAACTTTCTGGGATGTGCATGTAACATACCCAGATATTCTTCTATGTTTATATACATCTTTTATAGATGTAAAGTTGTGCTCTGTAATGTGGGGGTCTGTCTCTTTTTGCTTGCCCAAGGTGTCTTTGTGGTAAGCAAATTCCCACCCTCCTCCTCTTAGAGAATTGCTTCCCCCCAAAGTCCCAGCCAACCACAGCACCTGATCTTCTTGGCACAGTGACTGACATCAGTGTACCCAGTGGTTGGCATGTGTGTCAAATGACACCAATCAGAATCCTTCCCTGTTTCAACAGGAGGGACAAGAACATTTTTATAAAATGTACAGAAACTCATTATGTACTCCCCTTTGGTCTGCGTGGGACTTGGGACGTAGTGAGCAGTGTACTCAATCAAGTGGTCATTCTCCTTATAATCTAGGACCAAGTAAATCTGAGAATCCAAGAAGCTGGGTCAGAATTAAGTTCGAATCTCTTAGCACCACCCCCCTCCCATTTCGGCTGGATTGCTCCCAACAGGGGGTACCAGCCAGGCCAGCCTGGGGCTATTATTAGGCTATTAGGGAAAAGAAAGAAACACCATGTCCAGGAATTTCCAAGATAGGTCTATAGAACCTCCTGTCCTGGTCATTAGGAAGTGGTCAAGAGGAGATGATACTTTTGGGGGGATAGCAGCCTACGGTGGCCAAGCTGCCTTACAAAGGTGTGTGGGCCAGGAGGAAGTGAGGAAAAAAGACTGAAAAAATCCTTTTTAGTCAATTTTGAGAAGACTGTTCAGCCTCTGAATGTTGGTAGGAAGCATGAAAGATCCACTAACTACCTTGACTATCAGCCCATTGTATGAGACTTTGCAATAAAAGGCATGCCATTGTCAAACTAGAATGGTCTGGAAAGCCAAAAGCATGGCACAGACTAGTTTCAAGGGCCACAGTACTATTGCTGGGGTAGGCTGACTGGACTAGAATAGCAACACTGTACCCTAGAAAAGTGTCAGCACTAATAGGTGCAAGAGAGGGCCAGAGGTCTGATGAGTCCACCTGCCCGGAGCAGGTGTGGACAAGGCCCCTTGTCATGGGGCCTCTCTGCGTGTAAGACAAGCAGGTCACAAGTCCAAATCAGAGACTGAATCCTTTCTTGTGTGCCCAGTCTATGATTGTGGTTGTCCTGTCAGGTCTGGGATGATGATGGATCCAGGCGGCAGTGGGGGTGATCTGCACAAAGCAGTCTCCCTCAGCAGATGGGCTCCAGTTTGGCTCATCAGAGAACAGGTGCCTCCTAGGGGCATCCACCTGAGTGACAGATGGCTGGGTCAGCAGTTGGGTTTATTTCCAGTTTGCAGCTCCAGAGAGAGGTGTCTAACCAGTCTAGTTTTCCAAGTGCCAGACCATTGGGACAGCCCAGGAGTCAGTAAAATGACAGGAAGGTTGATCAAGGGGAGTACTGGGGAGAGCCATGACAACGGCCTTGGGTTCTGCCCAGCAGGGAGAATGGCGGCCTCCATTTTTGGTTCTGAATAACTAGCACTGGGACTGAATGTTGGCTTCAGCCTGAGACAGCACTCAGCTCAGCTGCCCCACTGTGACCCAGGACCAGGGCCCTGAGAGCCCTATTGAGCCAGCAGCTTTGGTCCAGATGGCAGAGTGAGGGATAGCACTGTCCCCAGAGGGACATCTGCCACTTCTCCACATGGACTGAGCTATGGGGGCCAGGCCAGCTGCACCCTTAAATGTACCACTTCCATTTCAGAAGCAAGGCCTATTGGATCCTCCCCACTTTGTGAGAAGTTGTGTCCCAGCTGACCTACCCTCCAATGTGACTATTCAGCCGGAATGTCAGAAAGCTTCCTTGGGTCAGGTGTTGAGTTTTGACAGGAGCCCAGAAACAAGCTAAAGCTGCCTTTCTAAAAGAGTGTACCCAGTAACTGTGTCCAGAGGGTGGTGGGTCCGAGACTGAGGGTGCCACTGAGCACAGGCTACTCCCTTCGTCAGAGGCTCTCATCAGCAAAACCATCAATCACAGACACTTGTAGCTGTTGGTTGGAAACCTCAGGAATTTCCCCAGGTGAAAGCTCAAATTGGCCCCCATACGTGCAGGGCAAGGAGAAACTGAAGAAAAAGCAGGCCACTCCCGATTGGTACGTGGCAGTTTCAATAAGCAAGGGAACTCACATATTACCTTTGTCTTGGGTGGTCACAAGACAAGTAGGTGTCCACACCTGCCCACCAGAATCTTAAAAGTTTATAGAGAGGCCTTGACTGGGTTTAGTCATGTATTCAATCCAGAGGGTCTCCACAACAGCTCTGTCTCAAGACTGTGTCCTTGAAACACGTCCCACCGTGAAGATGGTGGGTGGAATATACATTCCAAGGACAGGGAGGGAGGGAGGAGGATCGCCGGGGTCCTGCTCTCGGGTCAATGGGTGGTCATGTCCTCTCGATGAGCCCCTCCAACAGTAGCTCCAATGACCGAGAGCTTGCCACAGCTTGGTAGATTGTTACAATGGAGCAGAGGACTTCCCTTTTGTTGTCTCTGAATGAGAAAGAATTGGGGCAGCGGTTCTAGACCAAGGACCAGGAAATTGGCATAGGGTTTTACAATTTACAAAATACTTCCGTTGGGGCGCCTGGGTGGCTCAGTTGGTTGGGCATCTGCCTTAGGCTCAGGTCATGATCCCAGGGACCTGGGATTGAGCCTGGCATCGGGCTCCCCACTCAGGGAACCTGCTTCTCCCTCTTCCTCTGCTCATGGTCTCTCAGTCAAATGGATAAATAAAATCTTTAAAAAAAAAAAAAAGAAGAAACTTTTGTAAACATTGCTTCCATTAAATCCTCAAAGACAATTGCCAAAATGGCGCCCTGGTTGTTGCTAAATTCCAGACCTGGGTTGGAAAGGCTCAGCATCCGAGGGACTGTTTCCTACTTGCACAGACAGAATAACAAGCTTACCTCAGGGGATATTTGAGGGGACTCAACGTAGGCCATGTTTGCAAATGTATTTTGTAAATTGTAAAACCCCATGCCAACGTGAAACATAAAAGATGATCATAACACAAAGTGGAATATGATAAGTGTTGATGTGGGAATGGTGGGTTTTGGAGCCGACGGCCAGGAGAGACTTTGGTGCAAGAAAGGTGGTTTTATTAAAGCACAGGGACAGGACCCGTGGGCAGAGAAGAGCTGCACCAGGGTCATGAGCAGTGGCCCATTATATACTTTCTAGTTGGGAGGGGGTAGGGACAGCACAGGCCTCCAAGATATTTTGGAAACAAAATAAATGACCTATTGTTAGGAAAGGTCATTTATTACTGTCAGTAAAAACTCAGTCATTCGACCCTTTAGATGTGTATCAGTGGGTCATCTGCTTGGGGAATGGTTGCTAAAATACATTTTGGGCGGTAGAAATAAAGGAAGTTTCCAAAGGAATTTCTTATGTTTAAAATAGACTCACAGGATCCTGGGGTCGGGCTAAGGTTGCCTTTTGCCCTCAGCAAAGTGTCCACATCCAGGCAGCTGAGCTCCCAGAGCAAGGTCACTGCCTGGTTCAAGGACTTGTCAAGGAAATTTTTCTTTTGCCTTTGTTTCCCACATCAAGTGCTAATTAAGTGGAAAACAATAAATGTGATACCCATTGGACTGATTAAAGACCTATATATGTACCACTGAGCCTGGGCACCTGGGTGGCTCAGTCGTCAAGCGTCTGCCTTCGGCTCAGGTCATGATCCCAGGGTCCTGGGACGAAGCCCCACAGTGGGCTCCTTGCTCAGCGGAGAGGCTGCTTCTCCCTCTGATTGATGCTCCCGCTGCTTGTCTCTCCCCGCCCCCTGTGTCAAATAAAAAAATAAAATCTTTAAAAAATAATATCACTGAGCCAGGTTGAACTGGGTGAGGTTAAGTGGCCGAGGAAGTGACCTCTACCTGCCATGGTCCTCCCCGCGCTCCCCTACCTCCAGCATTTTGGTCAAGGTGTGCAATCTCCCCTTTACCTTCGTTTTTCTAAGATGTGCCTCCGCCTCTCTTCTGGGGGCCCGTGCGTCTCGTTTTGGCTCTAGATGGTGGTGGTTGGAGGTTGAGTTTTAATCAGAGATAATCCTCTTTTCTCAAGAGCAAATTAAGATTGGGAATAAGGCAAGATCCCGGCGCTAGGTGGGACCAGCGGTTGCTACTGGTAGGAGGGTGGGCTGGTGAGGGGGCGGGGCTCTCTTCCTTTCTGGCTTCTCCGACTGTGAACTCTTGACCTTGGTGGGTCCGCAGCCTTAGCTAGGCCCCCGGGGGCAGGGAACGCGGTGGGCTCGTGGAACCCGGCCGGGAGAGCGGGGCTGCCCGGAGCTGCCGGCGCTGGGCAAGTGGGCACTGGGCCCCCTCAGTCCCTGTCCTCAGTGCACTGCGGGTGAGTGGGGCAGCTGGGTGTTGAGCTTTCGGGGATGGAGGCAAGTGCAGGGTGTTCGTCCCGCACTCCTCGAGCCTGAAGCAGGCAGGCGGGCATTGCACCCATCATCTTGGAGAGGCTCCCAACCGCTGGGCCCTGGGGAAAACCTGGGTGTCAGGGGTGTGGCCTGGGGCACCCACTTCTTCGGCCACAATGGGGGCCCCTGGCTGGAGTTGAGAAAGAGGGGATCCCAGAAGGGAAGTTTCGGCCGGTCGATGGGAGCACTGCAGCCCCATCCAGTGGGAGTTAATAGTCTTCTGTCTCCTTCCTGCCTGTGGGAGGGTTCACCCCGAAGCGACTAAAGGATCTGATCGCAGGGCTGGGCCTGGCTGGAGAGGGTCCTGGAGGGACTGACCGGAGCTGAGGGGCGGAGGGCGAGAGCCTGAGGGCCTTCCCCGGCTGGAGAGCCCAAGACTCCAGCAGCTGCAGCCCGGGGTGCTGGCGGGTCCCACAAAGTCTGGCAGGGGTGTTGGGGCTTTTGGTCCTTCTCAGAATTGCTGTGGGAAGGCGCTGACGGTGGTTTTCTTTTGGGTCAGAGAGACTGGGTGCTCTGTGAGGACGGGAAGATGGCGACAGGTTCCCTGAGGGCATTTACATTCGGGAAGGGCGGGTCGCCGGGTCGCCTTCCCCTCTGAGGGGTGTGGGTGTAGAAAGTGCTCGGGGACGTTCCAGGGGCCTGCCACAGCTGCCAGCAATTCCGACCCCACAGCCTTGCTCAGTCCCCAAACCAGACGTCGGGTTGAGGATCTGGACCAAGGCCTCTTCCCAGCGCCCCCAGCAATGCTGTTTGGAGGACCAGCGGGGAACAGGACAGCCTCCTGGGTCCTCGGGCTGCCGGGTAGGGGAACCATCCCCACCTGACATCTCGAACGACGACTGTGAACAGTCCTGATGGGAAGGAAGGAGGGACAGAGGGACTGAACCTCACCGTGCACTTCTGCCTCCTTTTCAGCAATCCAATTAACTCCATCGTCAAATGTCCTGTTTCTGGCTATTTTCAGTTTCACCACCAGTCCAGAAAAAGTGAGAGAAAAAAAAGGTCAGTGGGTTTTTATGTCTTTGTTCAAGGGATTGCACCTCAAGAAGGAGAAGTGAAGTGAGAGGCTGCCCGCGGAGGAGGTGGGGGTTGGGCAGGAGCTCCCTGAGGGGCCCGGCGTCCCCAGTGCGGGGCTCACCAGAGCCAAGTGTTTCCTGCCGGCTTGTTACCTGTTTAGTCTTCACAAGGATCTTTATGATTCCCTTACAAGAAGTACATGTGAAAAACCCACAGAATCCCAGTTTTCGGTACTAGATAGGGTCTTAGAGTGTCTCCTTTCCCATTTTCTAGTGAGACGCTGTCAGAAGGGTGAGACAGATCCAGGGCACACCCTCTGTGCAGAATTCTGCACGGTTGCCCGAGAGGGTGCTTGAGACACGGGCATCCTGTCCTCAGTGGTAGAGTCTAGGCTTTGAACACTAACTCTGCTGTGGACGGAGCTTCTTAGCATCTCTGCACTTTAGGTTCCTTGAAATGGGGTTGGTAATTATGACCTCCCAGGGCTGCGCTGACACAGAGCTGGGCTTTGATAATTCTTGGTGTTCCCTGACCAGATACGGGCGCCGTTGCTGCTCACTCCCCATCTGGTGATGCGTTTTGTTTCTCTCTGACCTCAGGTTTGGAGAGGCGGGCACCGGCCAGGGGCTGAGGCAGGGCGGACAGAAGGCAGATGTCTTCGTAGCCCCTACACCAGCAGCGGAGCCCCGGTAACCAGTCCCTGAGCCCTGAAGCCTGGGCTTTGAGGGACCAGAGGTGTGACTGCAGAACAAAACCAGGAAGAGCAGGTACATGCATCCCGGGAAGCCATGACAAACCTCAGGGAGGCCTCTGCACAGCCTCTCCGTCTGCACAGTGACCGGGACACACAGAGCCCCAGGAAGGGGTCCAGTCAGTCCTGGGGGCCAGGCCAGGAGTGGACAAAGCTGGAAGCAGACACCGTGGAAGAGAAGCTGCTCCTGCAGGTGGATGAGGCGGCCTGGCGGGAAGCCATGGAGAGAGAGTGCTGGTGGGGGGCGTGGCTGGAGGTGAGCAGAGCCAGAGGGAGGGCGGGACACTCCCAGACCGGAGCTGTTTCGTCTGTCCCCCTACCCCGTCCGTGGTCAGATGGGGTTTCAGACGGTTCCAAGCTGAACAACCCCCCCGGAACCAAGGGCTGCCAGGCCTTTCTCAGCCCCCGCCTCCACCCCGCCCTGCAGCCCTCCATGGAGCAGCAGCCCTTCTTATGTTGTTCAGTGCACACCAGCTACCCGCCCCCCCCCATCTTCCTTTCCTTTCTGTAGATTAACATTGCTGGCTCTGTGCCTGTCTGTTCCTATTTCTCCCCTCCTTCCATGGTTTTATTTTTCTCTCGGGTTTCTAAACCTTGTGCTTGGATGACTCCCTGAGTCTCTCCTACTCTTCCAGAAGCCAGTCACCTTTGACGATGTGGCTGTGAATTTCACGCAGGAAGAGTGGGTGTGTCTGGACGCCAGTCAGAGGGTTCTGTACCAGGATGTCATGTCTGAGACATTCAGAAACCTGATGTCTGTGGGTAAGAGGCAAGGGTTCCCTCAGCACGCCCCCTGCCCCAGGACCCCGCCCAGGACCCGGGGACACCTGGCTTCCCTGAGTAGGTAGATCAGCTCACAGCTCACTTCACTGACCCTGCACCTTCTATACCTTCCAGGTGTGAAAGATCTAGGTCACTAAGCTCAGGGTGAAAGGACAAGAAATGAAAGCCTGCACGAAGGCAAAGATAATACTTGGAACATGATAATTTGAAAATGTACCTATTCAAATGTACCAGTATTTACGGAATGGCTCCTATTATGTGCCAGGAACTTCGTTAGGAGGGTCTCCCCCCTGCACCTAAGTGTCCCAGATTAAGTTCTTAGGCCAAGGATACAGAAGAAGGTAGCCTGTTGTGCTCCCTGGGTATGAAGGAGCCAAGCCTGGGACCTCAACTCTCTCTTTCCTTCCCACCCCCAGTCACAATCTTTCTGTCTAACCCAGATCTGATCATCGAGCTTGAACAAGAGGAAAAACAGCGGAGAGCAGAGCTCCAGCTCCGTCCCCCAAATGGAGAAGGCCTCCCTTCAGGTAAGCATGGCAGAGGAGGGGGGCAGGCAGGGGCCCAGGCCATGCCCTGGGAGGGTGGAAGCCTGCCTCCGAGCACCAGGGCTGGGCACGTCCTATCCCAGCCTGCAGCCTTCTCACCTGGCCCCACTTGGAGCCGCGAGAGGGCTTGAGACCACGTGCTTGCATCCCTTGGCTCCAGAGGAATATCTGTTTAGGACAAGCAAATATCTGCAGTTTCAGGGATTGGAGTACATATAGGTTGCCTACATCCCTTCCAGGGGAACAGGAGAGGAAGGGACAGGAGCTTGTGCTGAGCCCAAGTAGAGACTCATGTCTGAGATAGAATAGGAAGGAGAGAGATTTCAGGCCGGGCTGACCACGGCTGCTGGCGTGCACTTCCCATTCTAGCTGGATGATTAACGGCGCCGCCTTTCACTCAGGGTCCCCACTTAGGAGGTCACCTGTGGGTGTTGTGGGAGCGTGAGGTACTGAAAATGAGAGGAAATGGAGTTCGAGAAATGTGGGTATAGGCTAAAGTTCTGACCTCCGCTCTTGTTGAAAGACTCCACTTTAAGTGTTGATTCACTTTTAATTTGGAAACCCAGAGGGCCATTCTGCCTGTAGCCTGTGAGGTTCAAGAGTGAGAGAGAGCATGTCCGACGGGCACATGAGGGAGCAGGGGGCCGGGGCCTGATGGGGAGCTGGTGCTGGGTTCTCGTGGGGAGTCCTGTGTCCCTCCTCCTCCCCCCCTGCAGGTGGCAGGAAGAAGGCACTTCAGGAAGAGGCTCAGAGGCTGCGGGACCACAAGGGGTCCCTTGCCTGTGGAGGGGCAGGCCCAGCCTCTGCTGCCGTGGGGTCCGCGCACAGGGCCCCCGCGCTGCCCGCATCCCAGGCCGGGCCGCCCTTTCTGTGCCACCTGTGTGGCCGGAGTTTCAGCAAGCGCTCCAACCTGCACAGTCACCAGTTTGTGCACAGTCCCCACACAGCGAACAGCTGCGGCCAGTGTGGGAAGTGCTTCCGAAACCCCAGGGACCTCAGCTACCACAGGCGCACGCATCTCGGGGAGAGGCCCTTCTGCTGCCCGCTCTGTGACAAGACCTACTGTGACGCGTCGGGGCTGAGCCGTCACCGCCGTGTCCATCTGGGTTACCGGCCCCATTCCTGCCCCTGCTGTGGGAAGGGCTTCCGGGACCGGTCCGAGCTCAAACGCCACGAGAAGACACACCAATACCAGGAGTCGGTGGCCAGAGACCAGAAGCACATTAGGAGGATTCCGGGCACTGGATCTCAGGAGTGCACTGACGGGAGCCAGCGGTCCGGCCAGGAGCTTGTGGCTGTGACCCACGCCCTGGTGGCCAAGACCCAAGAACCCACCACTGGAACCAAGGGTCCTGTGGCTGAGGGCCAGCCACCTATCGACAGGAAGCAGGTGATCACTGTGAGACGGTGGGCATCAGCCAGTGCAGCCCCGGGGCCTGGGACCAGGACACAGACACCCAGCACGAGAGCCCCCTCCCTGGACACCAGGCCCCACTGTCCCCCAGCAAAGCCCTCAAGACTCAAGGTCTTCTCTTGCCCCCATTGCCCTGTGACTTTCAGCAAGAAAGCCTGTCTCTCTAGCCATCAGAAGGCCCACCTCTCGGAGCAGCCCAGTGCCTGCTTCCGCTGTGGCAAGTCCTTTAGTTCATTGTCGGGGCTGGCCAGACACCAGCAGACACACTGGAGGCAGAAGATCTACCGTTGCCCCGTGTGTGATGTCTGCTTCGGGGACAAGGACAGCCTCATGGGTCACTGGGGGGGCTCCAAAAGCAAGGACCTGTGTCTGGGCAACCTTCAGGCATGCTGGGCCATCCTGGGCCAATGGCTCGGCTTCTTTCACCATGCCCCCCCTCTGTCAGGGAAGGACATGGATCTGCCCCAGGATCCAGGCTCCCAGGAGAGGGCAGGGAGGGCGGGGAGAAGGCACCGGAGGGGGGAGAGCCAATGAGGCCACAGTACATGAAGAAGCGGCCTTTCTGACTGAGGTCTTCTTCTGGTTGCTTTTCCTACAGTCTGGCCTGCAGGCTCGGGGGGGACCGGATGGACCTGCAGGCTCAGGGAAGAGAGGGGAGGGGCGATGAGGGAAATGCCGAAAGGACAGGCATGAGAAGTGGCACACGGAAACTCGTATTGTTATTAATTAGCACCTGCCTTGTTTCTTTGTGTCTGGTAGACCATCAAGTAGTAGTTGTTGAAGAAATCAGTGCTCTGATAGGGGATAACACGGGAGAGGAAGTACAAGAGGAGGGAAGGGGTCTGGGGGACCCATCCGTGCAGGGGTGGAGGTCGAGGCCGGTGTGACGCACGCCCCGCTGCCCTCGCCGCTCCACAGGGCCAGATGGTGCTCCAGCCCGTGGCCTCACCTGAGCTCACTCAGTGCCGAGGGTTCGCACTCCCTCTGCTCCTTCCCGTCAACGCTCCCCGCCTCTCCGCTCTGCCCCCCAGGACGGACTGCGTCGAAGGAACAGATTCGCAGCAGGGAGGCTGCCGGTCTCAGTCCTGCCCGTCACTCTGCAGCACAGGTGTCTCGTCAGAGAGAGGACACCTGCCTGGCCACGGCCAGAGGCGGCTTCCAGATGGAGCGAGGAGAGAGGACAGATGTGGGTAGCCAAACGGGGAAGAGGGAAGGTAGATGACAGAAGAGGACTCAGTCCCATTTGGGATTCAGAGCATTCCTAGAAATGCAGATTGGACGTCCTGGTGGTGAGGAGGCCAGTGAGGGGGACGCCACACCCTGAGGGTCAGTGCTTGGACCAACCAGGCTGTCCTCCATCCTTGCCAAGATGCAGCATCACTCAGAAGGGGTTTCCTAGAAGGAGGAGAAAATAACCTGAAAAATCTGTCAGTACCAAGCCATTAGTCCACGGAGAGGAAAGTCCCCCGGGGGTCCCCTTGCCTCTGCTGCACCTGCCTCAGCGGCTGGTGTTGGAGGTGAGGCCCAGGGCAGCTGCCGGAGGGTTGGGAAGGGACACCAGCAGAGCACGTTGGAGTGCCCTGCGCCTCCTGAGCCAGGCTCTCTCCAGCTGGAGAGCCGCCCCCCCCGCCCCTGCTCCCCAGGGCTTCTGGTCCCTCCCCTGCCCCCCCTCCTCTCCCTGCCTTCCTAGGGAGAAGAAAACTTACTTAGCTCTTCAAGAAATTGCCCTGGAAAGAAGAAAGCAAGCCGTGACTGGTGGAAGATGACTGGTCCCCTCCCCACGCACCCCCCTTCCCTGCCCCAGGGCGGCCCCAGCCCCAGGGGGGCTCAGCAAGCGGTTCCCCTCCTGGATTCTCCGAGGACCCGGAGTTGGCTTTGGGGGCAGAAGACGAATGCCGACTGGGCGCTCTGGGTCTCGGCCCCCCCACCGAGAGGCCCTGCCTGCCACCCCCACTGCACCTGCGAGCCTTCCGTGCAGCCACTCATAGCAGATGACCAAGGCGAGCAGGGGTCCAAGCACCGGCACCAGCACAAACAGGGTTATCTTCCAGCAGGGCACCCTCAGGAAGTGGGGGTCTGAGCCGTGGCCACAGAGCAAGCAGGATTAGCCGGTGTCCCCCGCCCCTCCCGCCCTTCTCCGTGTATTGTTGAGCCTAACCTGTGGTCCAAGAACACCAGGCTCTGTGCAGAGTTCAGGGCGCTGGTGAACTCAGATGAGAAAGGCCCTGCATCCTTATTTTCACCAACCTTTAACTGAATTTAGCATTTCTTCCATTAAAAATGGAGGCCACAAACCAGTCATCAGCAGTGCCTGTGACTTTATCACCAAAGAAACCACAGATACTTTCATTCCCACTGGAGTTATTGCTGAAATCACGAAATGCTTGTCAATAGTTTGACAAAGTTATTGGACCTGCTGCTACATTGTTAGTGTGTTTTTATTATTTAAAGAAACATTTGTTACTATATTACAAATGGGTTTATATTTTGATACCTGTATTTCAATTCAATGGTTTTCTCTGCAATCGTACCTGTTACGTTTTCTGTGACTGTTTAAAAACCTTATTCTGGGAAAGGGTCCATTAGGCTTCACCAGAATGCCAAGGAGACTCATGGTACAGAAAGAGGTAAGACCTTTGCTACTTGAATCCTACAAAACAAAGATCGTGTTCCTCCCTTCTTGGGTTGCAGAGACTGTGTGTGCGTGGTCTGCATGCTGATGTGATGTCCTAAACACTCGGATGGAGTGCTCCTCGTTCGGGAAGGCTACTCAGAGCAGGGACCATCTGTGCTCTGCCTTAAGGCATCTTATACTTTCTGCAACATCCATCCAACAAGGATGTGGGTGCCCCTCTGTTGCAGGCATGGTCCTTAGGCACTGGGGAATCTGCAGTGAGCAAAAACGACAGGGACTGTAGTCTTGAAGGGCCAACATTGTAAAGGGGCTTGGTGTCTCCTCCAGGAAGCCTTCCCTAATCAACCCTGTAGAGTCACTTGTTCTGTGCTCCTGATGCGTAAGTACTTAGTTCTCCAGTCAATTCATTTCACGTCCCCAACTAGACACCAGGCATGCATGGGATGTTCTGTGTACCTCCCCTCCGTTAGCGTCTGCGCAGAGAAACCTTGCACCTGATACAGCAGGACTTAGCCCTCGGGGCTGCGGTACACAGTGCCCGGCACGGAGGAGTGGCACAGGGCGCTTGCCATCATCATCTCACCCGTGACTTCTTCAAGGGAAAGGAAGAGGCAGGAGGCCAGCCCCGAGCAAGGGTTCTATTTCCCTGGTGACCGGGTCCCACAGACAGCACGCTGACCAGGGAGGACCAGGTCCTGGCACTTACCAAACGTCCGGTGCAGGTTCTCTGAAAGGGAACACACAGGAAGGGACTCAGTGGGGCACTCGGAGGGTTTCCCTTCCCCTCGGAGCCTCTGTGATTGAATCACTTAAAACTCTTTCTAGTGAGTGACCCCGCGGAGGAAAGGGAACTGCTGAACTCTACCCCGGCTGGTGGCAGAGGAGGGAGTCTCGCTACAATCCATGCGTGGCTGCCGGGGTCTGAAATACTAGTGAGGTCCTGTCTGAAGCAAGCACAGGGTATGGGGACAGAGGCAGAGATGGTCAGAGAAAATGACCACGGCACTGATGCCAAAGGACCAGAGGGAGGGTGACGAAAACTCACCTATCTCTGCTCGAAGTTTTCCTAAAACAGAAAAAGGCAACACTGTTAGTTCCAGCCCTGGCATGAGACGGGGCCCCTCCCACACCCGGCGCCGGGGCCTCCGTGCAGGCGGCTTCTCTGCAGCCCAGGACTGCCCGCAGGGGCTGGATGGGAGAGCCCGGGTTCGGAGCTCTCTCCCTGGCTGCTGTCAGCATGAAACACGAGTCCAGTGGGAGGACAGCAATGGCCCAAACCAGCCTCAGGTGTCCTCACCTCCCGCGCCGGCTCTTCGCCTTGGGCTCGCAGGTTTGCATCGTCGACCCCCCCCGCCCCCCGCTGGGCTGTCACTTGGTAAATCTAAAGCCACTAACGTCCAAATGCGGAAGGAGACAGGCTCCCAAGTAGACGCTGCATCACAATATCCCTTCCCAGACAGGAGGGAGGCAGGTCTCCCCGCAAGACTAGGTCCATCAGCCCTGCGCTGGATTCAAACCCGGGCGGCCAGACACCATCACAGGTCCCTTCTGCTCAGCCGTGGGAACTGACAGCCTTTTTCACGTGGGGGGAGAAGGGCACCGAGTACCCGGGATGAGTTCAAGGGGAGAGAAAGGACCCACCCTTACGCCCTCGCACACCCCAGCCCTCCCTGCAGCTTTATGCTCTCACCACCCGGTGGGGGGAGAAGAATCCCAGGGCCCGTGAGCTTTGGCTCAGGGAGAAGGCGCAGGGGGGACGCTCTGGGCACAGAAGAGGAGCTTCACTGATAGCTGAGGCCGGGTCCTCCGTGTTGAGCGGAAAACAAGGAGGAAACAAGTTTCGAACGCTGACGATGCGGTGGGGACTTTGGCTCAGGGTCGTTATTTAAACCTCCAGTAGGCGTCGACCTGTCCGACTCGGAGGCTCACGTTCCCTCGGCATGAAGCTGCCAGGTGTGGTCCAGAGACCGCGTGGGTCAGGCCCGCGCCCTGCCACGGACAAGTGTGTCGCTCACGTAATTACTGAACCACCACCCCAGGCCTTAGGCGCCTCCTCTGTAAAAGGGGGTGTTGGAGGTCGGCCCTACCTCACAGGGAAGTGCAAGCACCCGTTACAGAAATGAAAGCATTCGGTAAGACGTCAGATTGTCATTCTGCAGTTTTGAACCCAGAAGCCACTCAAAACTAAACATTAGGCAACAAGCTCCAAGAGGCCAGGGTATTTCAGGGAAGGGGCCCAGCAGCATGTACCTCTCAGTCTGTGCTGCAGGCAGAGGTAGACGAGGCCCACGGTGATCTGCAGGAGCAGCACGGGGAGGACCGCGATGAGAACCAGCACGCCGGGGCTGATCCAGTAGAAGGGGTCTGAAAGGCAGAGCGGTGCTGCAGCCCCAGGCCCCGCACGGAGCCCGGGGTTGCACCGATGGGAAGAGAGGACACAGAGCTTGAAGGAAAAGTGGGTCTGTTTCCGGGAAGGGCTCTTGGTTTTCCAGGTTCCATACGAGGCCCGTCTTACAGAGCGTGGGAACCAGCCAAGAGACTTAGATCTGGTGCTCACGGGGCATGGGGAAGGGCTCCACGGGGAGGATGACAAGACTGGACGAGGGAGGCCAGTGCGGAGGCCACAGTCACGAGGAGAGTACAACACGGCCCGAGCCTGAATGAGGACGGGATGGGGTTAGGGAGGCAGGATCTGTGGAGTTAGAGGGGAAAACCATGCAGTTATTTTTAGTAATCTTTGAACTGAAATTTAGCATTTCTTTTCATTAGCATGTCTGTGGGCAACGCACCACAATACCATGAACAGAACCGTGACTTTGTCATCAGTAAAACCACAGATATTTTCGTATCGCGTTAGAGTTGTCAGAAAAACCTCAAAATAATCACTTACGTTCGTCACTAAGTATCAGGGCCACTCCATATCTTGTTGTAACATTTTTGATAGCTGTGTTTCAGTACAAATGTGTTTTATTTAATGCATTTAAAACATCCATCTGGGAAGGGTAAAAAAAAAAAGGACGGGGGAGGCCTGGCTGGCTCCGTCAGCAGAGCACGCGACTCTTGATCTTGGGGTTGTGAGTTCGAGCCCCACATTGGGCACAGAATTTACTTAAAAAAAGAGAGAGAGCAGAGGGTTCCGTCGACTTCACCAGTCCAGTTAAGAACCCCTCTTGTGGAGGTTCTGAGACAGTGGGATACGTAGGGTTTGATGACTGAGGGGACGTGGAGTGGGACCACTGATGGGGGTGGCCTTCAGCTCTGGCTCCCACCTAGAACTTGCCATTCTAGAATCTTGTTCGTCAGCGCCCAAGAGCTCTGCCTGACTAACCTCAGTGAGCCCGGCTGGCTCAGCCCTTGTTCTCTCCTTTCGGGGGTTAGAGAAACACACGGCCATCAAGGGCAGGGACTAACTGACAGCAAGCAACTGGTCCGGGAGGGTTTCTTAGGTATAAACAAAATCCTTCAAGCTGCAGATTAAGGCTCCTGTCTATTATGTTCCCCAGAAGAAAATGTAGCCAATTCTACTTTCCAAGTTCTTATCAGAAGTTCCCTGCAGTTGGGATGCCTGGGGGGCTCAGTCGGTGAAGCGTCTGCCTTCCGCTCAGGTCATGATCCCAGGGCCCGGGGACTGAGTCCCGCGTCGGGCTGCCTGCTCAGTAGGGAGCTTGCTTCTCCCTCTGCCTGTGCTCTCTCTCTGACAAATAAATAAATAAAATCTTAAAAAAAAAAAAAGTTCCCTGCAGCAATGTGATTTAGCAGGTATAGACTTCCATTCTTTGCACACTTTTATACCTTCACAAAGTACTAGGATCACAAAAAACAGAAAAGAAGGAGCCATTAGGGGCCTTCTGATGGAATAGGAGTATACGGCATCACCTGTGAATGCTTGGAAAAATAAATTAAACCTGAATCTGACTGTATACTTCTTTCTCCGTTTACAAGAAATACAAGTATGGGGCACCGTGCTGAACAGAATGGGAATGAAATCAGCAAACTCTAGGCCATGGGAAACTCCACAGGGCAAACACCAAGGTGTGGATCTTGTGTAGATTAGACTCAGACTAAACAACTGTAAAAATATATTCGTGAAACAATCAGGGGAATTTGAACACAGAGTGGATATTGAGGACCTTAAGGCATTTTTGTTAATTTTAGAAAAGATAGGATAACAGTATTGTGGTTATGTTTGTTTTTTTTTTTAAGAGTTCTTACATGTGAGCAATACATTCTTTTTTGTTTTCCAAGTAAACTCGACCCCCAATGTGGGGCTGGAAGTCATGACCTTGAGATCAAGAGTCCCTGACCTTGAGATCAACAGTCTCGTCCTCCACGGACTGAGCCAGCCAGGTGCCCCTGAGTGACACATTCTTGCGCATTTAGCAAGGGAATGATAATAGGGCCTAGGATTTGCCCCAGTAATTCAGTGGGGGAGGGTGGAGATGAGTGGGTCAGGTGACGGGTCAGGTGAAGCAGGCTGTCTGTCTGTCGTTTGTCCGTCCGCCTGGGTGATTGCTGCAGAAAGGTGGTGGGTCCCTGGAGGCTCATTGTAATAGTCTCTCTGCTTCTGTGATGCTTTTAAGTTTCATAATGAAGTGTTTAAAGAAAGGATTAGAGACACCAGGTAGTAAAATCACAAAAATGCAAGAAAAAAAAAAAAGTTGGAAAGAAAGATAAAAGACTCTTCAGAGAAGAAGGGGAGGTATTTATCTGCTATAACACAGTCACTGCATTTCAGTCCACGATTCGGCTCAGATTCCTGCTCCCCAGGCGAGGCGGGCGGTCCCTGTTTACTTGTAAAACACTCTTTTTTTAGACTCTCAGGCATGCAGACTCTGAGATGGGAGGAAGGGGGTAGGAATGTTGAAAATCTACCCAAAGAAAAACGTTGTCCCCTGAGGCAGTTTCTTTCTTCCTTCCTTCCTTCCTTTCTTTTTTTCTTCCTTTCTTTCTTCCTTCCTTTCTTTCTTTCTTTCTTTCTTTCTTTCTTTCTTTCTTTCTTTCTTTCTTTCTTTCTTTCTCTTTCTTTCTTTCTTCTTTCTTTCTTTCTTTTTCTTTTTCTTTCTTTCTTTCCTTTCTTCTTTCTCTTCCTTCTTCCCTCCCTCCCTCCCTCCCTCCCTCCCTCCCTCTCTCTCTCTCTCTTTCTTTCTCTCTTCCCTCCTTCCTCCCTCCCTTTCTTCTTGTCTTTGGGGGTGGGGGCTGTGCTGGGGGGAGGCTGACACGGCACAGGAAGGCGGAAAAGCTGCACATGGGTGGTCCTCAGGATCACACGTCCCTGCAGGTACAACCCCCCAGGAGGACCAGCTGTGTGCACAACAGTCCGCGGCACACAAAGCCATTCACATCCCGGACACCCTCCTCCAGAAACAGGGCTTTGTTATCGCGCACACAATGCCATCTTCTGGCCGCGACACAGAAGCGATGGATTGTCTGATGAGCAGGTGCGGAGGAGGGAAAGGACCTTGAGACACTGTTCTTCGGTCGATAGCAGGGAACAGTAAGGCTCCCTCTCCCACCCTGTGCACATCTTAACCAGCCTGTGAGAGGACCAAAAACCAAATGCCAAAATCCCCATCATACAAAAGGCACCAAAAGAGGGAATTCGGAAGGTGGCGTCTTTCTTTCACACATTTGCTCCATTTGTGTATTTACTTGGACCACGTTTGCCAGGAATGCATTTTTCAGTGATGTTCCTTGTCTAATAAAACACCACAAATACATTCACTGAGGTATCCACTGTAGTGGGATTTGGTCATTTTGATCATTTTGGTCATTCCTTAGGAATTGTGCCTTTGTTTATGACAAACGAGGGGACATTCCAAAGCCAAACATGGAAGGAAGAAAGTCCACGTTGACACTGGAATTAACCTTCAGGTTATTCACATCCCCTTCTAGTGGCAAAAAACAATCAGAAATGGATTATTTTGGGTTGTGCTGCTTCTATTTCTCAGCTTTTTTACTTTGGTTTTTATTTAATTAAAAAAATTTTTTTGTTTATGCTTTCTCTATATGTACTCACAAATGTACTTATTTTCAGCTCTTTTCTATTAACTCATACACATGGCCCTATAATTCCAGTGTCTCCTCTGGCTGGATCACACTCCATCCTCCCTCCTGCCCCTCCTCCCCCAAAGTGAACCACAGTCACTTAACTGTCTTATGGGATCCTTTCATGTCTTACTGCAGTGTCTCTGCATGTACACCTGCATCCAGGAACATGAAGTCCCATGCTTGTTCCCTACATCCAACAGCCCCTCACACAGTGCCCCCCAGCCGTGGGGCACAGCCCTAAGACAACCTATCAGGGTCCGGGTAACAGTGCGGATTCCATCATTTCCCTGCTCCTGGCATTGGCTTTGATCCAGCGACTTCCCCACCCAGACAGCCAGACACAGGAGTGGGATGTCTGGGCTGTAGGGCCGCATCTCCGAGGAGAGAGTGATGAAAGTCTCAGAGGGAGGTCTTGCCCCCGCAGATACTCACCTTCCACTCTCAGTTCCATTGCCGCCTCCTCCTGGTAGGAATGATCCCGGAAGAAGCAGGTGAAACCTCCTTCATCTGCGAACCTCACATTCCGGATCCTGAGGGTCACCTTCCCCTCGCCCATGGTTTCTTTCAGCAGCTCGGTCCGCCCCCGATATTCGGGTGCCTGCTCTGCATCTTGGTCCTTGCCATTTCGGTAGAGATGGACCACCCTGGAGAAGGGGGGCCGGTACCAGCCCACCTCCATGCCTGTGGCGTTCTTCCCGGGATAGATGTGACACGGCAGCTCTGCTTCATCCCCCACCAGTGCCCGGATGGGGTGGCCTGGTCCTATTACTCTGAACTGTCCTGTCCAAGACACCAAAGAAAAGAAACCGAGAGTCACAGGACCTTGACACACAAGCATGTCCCGGGAAGGGCTGCTTCCTAACAGTGAAGGAAGAAGACTGATTTTTACATGGCGTTCTGGAACGGGAGAAGAGAGACCCCCAGTTGTAGAGGTGCCGCGAGTGCCCTGGATGGGAGGAATGTTCTAGCATGTGGTCACTCAGCAGGGCTGCTCACCCTTCTGCCTTCTGCATCCATCTCTGACTCTGCGGCCCAGCCTTTAGGTCCCATCGTGGGATGTGGTCTGGCATCTTGCAGTTTAATTCTTGGGATGGGGGCCCCCTGTCTGAACCTAACCAAGCTGCTCCCTACTTTCCCCTGGTGGGTTTGCTTTTGTCCTTGTTCACACCCTGTTCTGAGGAGGGGAGCCCTTTGAGCACACCCATGTTTTGGACAGATAACATGCAAGACAAGCTGAGGATGAATTGAAGGAGGTGAACCCAGGGAAACTGGCCTTTCTGTCGTCAGGGTCTCCCCAGGGCAGAAATAAAGATAAATCTTACCTGCAGAGCTGCAAGACAGCTGGAGGAGGAGGAGGACGGAGGGAAGGCAGCTGGGCAAAGAGGACCTCAATAAACTAGCCATCTCCACTGGGACTGGGGACAGAGCGGCCCTGCAGCAGGGTCAGGCCGAGCGGAGGCCCTCGGGGTGCATGTCCCCTACCTCTGACAAAGCCTGAGGGGAGGATCTGGGAGGGCAGCCTCCTGCGAGCTGTGTGCTGCAGCTGTGCTCCCAGGAACGGCCGGGTCATCCCTGCCAGGCACTTACACAAAAGGGCTACTGACCCAGGGGATGACCAGGGTTTGCCGTCCCCACCCCCTCAAAGCTGCGGAGCGGAGGCTGCCTGGTACTGCCCCCCACAGCCGCTCCGGGCAGCCCAGCATTCCTGGGGCTTCTGGGGGCGAGCACTGCCTGGGCCTCGGGAAAGGCTGTCGTGTGGTCTGTGAGGTTCCTTCGACCCCTCTCTTCCTGCTGTCCACCAAGGGGGAGGAATTACTGTGGGTTTTAGAAAAGGGAAGGCAGGCATTCTCCCTGACCTCTAACTTCCCTCTCCGATGCACGGCCAAACTCCCTTCCTTATGTTCAGACGTGTGCTGGATCGCTTGGGCGTCGTCAGCTTCCCGTTCCCAGAGAATACGTTTGGGAAAGGCGGGAGCTAAGCACTGCTTGTGCTCAGAGAGGCCAACACGGAGGAGGGGGGTTCATGGAGGTCGGTGGCCGGTGGGCAGCACGGCCGTCAGGGTGCTTCTCCCAGCCTTGGCGTCAGGATCTGACTTCCTCACTGTCACAGGGAGAAGTGAGACCTGGAATGGAAATAGGACCTCTTCCCTGCCCTCAGACTCAGCGGATCCCTGAAGAGTAAGACCAGTAGCATCATTGATGGGGAGAACAAAGGCAAAGGGAAAAAAAATTAAACTTTCTTTCTACCTGCAGCCCACTGACAAGTCCTTGAAATAGGCAGAGAGACCTTCCTCTGGGAGCTCAGCTGCCTCAATGTTAATACCCTGATGAGGGCAAAAGGCCAACCAGAGCTTAACATCATCCCGACCCCCAGGATTCTGTAGGTCTACTCTAACATATAAAAATTCCTTTGGAAACTTCCTTTATCTCTAACCCCCCCAAGATACGTGTTGGCAATCATCCCCCAAGCACATGACCCCCTGATATATATCTGAAGGGTCTCATGACTAAGGTTTTATTAGACGGTAATAAATGACTTTTTCCCAACAACAGCTAGCCCCCTCAAGGTCCTGGAAACCTTGCTCCCAAATTCCTTAGAGACTTACACTCCCCCCTAACCCCCTCCCAACTTGAAAGTATACAATGGGCCCCTTCTCATGATCCCAGCGCGGCTCTTTCTGCCCACGGGTCCTGTCCCCATGCTTTAATAAAACCACCTTTTTGCATCAAAGACATCTCAAGAATTCTTTCTTGGCTGTTTGCTCTTGAACCCCAACATTTTCACATCGATCACCAAATTTGAAAAACATATCTGCCAATCTTCAAGCAAGGCTGTCTCACAAATTAAAAAAAAGGGTCAGGAAGGAGAGTTTAAAGCCATGTTGTCCAACACAGTAGTCACTAGCCACAGTGGTCATTCAAGTTAAAATTAAGTAAGATTTAAAGGTCAGTTCCTTGATTCACCAGCCATGTTTCAAGTGCTCGGCAGCACATGCAGCTAGTGGGTAATACACAGGACGGCACAGATGTAGACCATTTTCATCATCACAGAAAGTTATATTGGGCAGCACTGTTGAAGGGCTAGGACCTCGACTGGGGTGTACAATTTCTGCTTTTGTCCGAGATGAGCCCAAGGAGCTGGGAGAACAGACTGGTCAGCTGAGCCTGGAGTGTCTTGTTCCTCCTTCCTGCAAGGCAGCTGGAGTTGGGCACATGCAGGCTGGCCTGGAGCTGTGAGGGTGAACGTCAAGGTCGGCAGGGGTCAATCAGGTGGGAGGGGCAGGCTCTGTGCTTGCCTGACTGTCTCCCCAGGGGGGGAGTTTTTCCTTCCAGAACCTGAAATATCCTGCGATGTTCTTCCTCCATGATGCACATGCAGGGGGGAGAGTTATGCACAAGATACTTCCCTGGGCGGGGCTTGAAATTATCCAGCACCGTGTGGTTGTCAAAGCTGGATGGGAGATCAGGTGGAGTGCAGGGCTGGGAGAGCAGATGGTCAAGAGCTCACCAATCAGGGGCACCTGGGAGGCTCAGTCGGTTAAGTGGATGCCTTCCGCTCAGGTCATGATCCCAGGGTTCTGGGATCGAGTCCAGCATCGGGCTGCCTGCTCAGCAGAGAGTCTGCTTCTCCCTCTCCCTCTGCTGCTCCCCCTGCTTGTGTGCTCTCTCTCTCTCTGCTGAATAAATAAATAAAATCTTTAAAAAAGTTAGCCAATCAAAGCCATTTTGGAGAAATCGCAGCGTCTCTGAAAACTAACGAACAAACACCAAAGAAACACCTTACTAAATGCTTCCCTATGGCGCTGTCCTAAGCGATTTGCTTGTATTAATTCATTTAATCCTTACAACAATAAAACAAATGTTAAACTATTACCATTCTTATTTTACAGATGAGGAAACTGAAGCACAAAAGTTAAGTAACGTGCTCCACGTCACATCACCACGGAGTGGCAGGGTGGAATCTGAGCCAGGTTTTCTCTCCCCGAACTGGCGCTTGATCAGTGTAGTCCCCTCCTCGGACTCACCTTCAGGTCCTCTTCTGCTTCAGGTCTCTGGAAAGCGGGTGGACCCTGGAGCTGGGGGAGCTGTCCCAAGGATGACGGGATCTCTGTGCAAAGGTGATGTGAACAAGAGGAGGGGGCCGCCAGGACAAAGAATCCAGTAGTGTCACCATTTACAGAAATCTGGGTATAGGAGTGTCAGGTTTTTGCTGGGCGTGGAGATGAGCTACAGGAGTAGATGTGGTGAAGCTGCCCTGCGTTGATCAGAGCTGGGCATTTCCCTCAGTGCTTAAGTGTTACTTTAACTGATTTTGTGTAGCATATGTCCTGTGATTTCACCGGCATCCTTGGGTTGTTCTTGTGTGTATTTCTCTCCTCAGTGAGTTCCATTTTATCTGCTCTTCTCACCATGTTTGATCGCAGCCTGGGGACACGGTCATGCCGGCAGAATGGCATACCATACACAACGACGGTGGAAGCACTCTGGAAGAGGTAGCTTACTCAGGTAGTAATGCAGTGCGAGTGCTGTGTAGCTCTCCCAGACACGGTGTTCAATACGTGTCTTACACAAAGGACGACAGACCCCCTGTTCTGCTTCTTGTGTTCGCTTAACAAGGCGTCATTCCACAGGAACACATAATTTAGCTCTCTTGTGCTTCCAAAAATTAATTCTTTTTTTTTTAAAAAGATTTTATTTATTTATTTGACGGAGAGAAAGATAGCCAGAGAGGGAACACAAGCTGGGGGAGTGGGAGAGAGAGAAGCAGGCTTCCCGCAGAGCAGGGAGCCCGATGCGGGGCTCCATCCCAGGACCCTGGGACCATGACTTGAGCCGAAGGCAGATGCTTAACGACTGAGCCACCCAGCCCCCCCAACTTAATTCTTGTTTATTTCGTCATTCATATGCTTTTGTTTCAAAATCTAAAAGGTATAAAATAATGTTCCTTGAAAACCTCCCTCCCAGCCACCCGGAGCCAACATATTTCTCTGAATCCTTCCACATATGTGCCACTGAAGGAGACTCCAGGAGAAATCACTCCCCTCATCTTGCATTTTTAAAAACATAAATGGTAATTTTTTTTACAAGTAAACCCTACACTCAACATGGGGCTCAAATTCACAACTCCAAGATCAAGAGTCGCATGCTCTACCCACTGACCCACCAGGTGCCCCATAAGTGGTAATAATTTATCTTAGAGACCTTTCCATATTAGTACCTAAAGAACATACCCATTATTTTATACAGCTACACAGTATTTTATTGCATGAATGTATCAAACTTACTTAACTAGTTTCCAAGAACATTTAGGTTGTTTCAATTTTTTAAGTGTCTATTTTACTGGCTTAAATAAAAATGTATTTAATTAATTTAAATTAATCAATATTTCATAGAAAATCTTATGTGTTAAGCTTTGTATTAGGTGCGGATAATAAAAGTTTCAGGAACACAGATAGGTTTTTGCCTTCATGTAAATTATATTCCTATTACGTTACAGCTAGATACTTTTTTAAAAAAAGATTTTATTTATTTGAGAGAGAGAGAGAAAAAGCAGAAGCAGGGTGGGGGGCAGGAGTGGAGGGAGAGAGAGAGAAGCAGAACCCTCACTGAGCAGGGAGCCCGCCCCACTTGCCCCTGCAGGGCTCGATACCAGGACCCTGAAATCATGACCTGAGCCAAAGAGCTATATTCTAGTTATATGTCACCAAAGGGCACAAGTCACGGAGTATCAGGCCACCATTTTCATATAATGAAATGTTCTTACATATAATTTGCTAATGAATATTGGTCTGCTAGGGCCAGCTACATAAAGTGAGGGGCCCTGTACCAAGTGAAACTATGAGTCCCCTTGTCCAAATAGCAAGAAAGAAGCCTTTCCTTTCTTGTGTGTTCACTCTTGATCTGTCTTGGTGTCACGTTTTTGCTTTTGCTATTTAATGTCACATTCCTTCAGGGACACAGATACTTGAGGCCCTGAGCCAGGCTTGTCTAGACAGGTGTGCATGCCTGACCCTTCCTTTCCCCTTTGCCCTGGCCCCTCCTGGGAAAACACTGAACAGAGGGTGGCGGTGTCTCCGGGGGGGTGTGGGAGGTAGCTGAAAACCAGTCCTGCAGATGCTGGGAGGCATGAACAGCAAGACCAAGCTTGAGCATGGGCTCCAAGCTCCTGGTGCAATCTCTTTGGACTTCACTCACAAAACACACATTGAAAGAAGAGATGGCTAAGAATTTCAAGGTGATGACACAGAGCGTGAGAAGCCAGTGCATGGCCCCTCCTCCTCCAAAGCATGGGGCAGTGTGAGTGTCCTGGCCACTTGCCCACGAGGTTCACTGCCTTCCACATGAGTGGAGTTGCTAGTTCAAGAAGCATGTGCATTTGTCATTTTAATAAGCACTGATGAACTGCCCTGCACCAAGGTGTATCCTTTGTTCCAGTGTAGGAGGGCAATGCCGAGAATTACGGGTGTGACTCCCTGTGAGCTGTGATCCCACACAATGAGCACTCTGTGCTGTGTTAATGCTCACCCACACCGATTTTTTCTTCTGGGACTGCCTCTAGTGGTGTAAATATCAAGAGGAATGTGACATTTCCTTTTCCACTTTTGTGGCTCTATTTCCATGCATTTGTGTTTAAGTTGGTCTGGAGAGTCCTGGAGGCTCAGTGACTGATGGACTGTAAAGGGTCTGACTTATATCCATTTAGCCAGGTGTTTCCAGGTGGGCGGGAGGACCGAGAACACAGTCTGGATCAACCTGGCGCAGGTGACGAGCGAGCGAGCGCTGGTAGCTGTGAGCGTGCGTGTTGCCACAGGCCTTTGTATACACACTGGTGTGTTTACGCAAGTGACCCACAGGGCAGAAGAATACGAACAACAATGTTCTGCCAAAGGTTTACATTTTATCTATCAACATTTTCCCCACTTTTGTGTCTTCCCTGTTATTATTCTGAAATTCAACCGTATTTTCCTCTTTTATAAAGAAAAGCATCCAGCTTGTTATAAATCAGGTGAGTCAGGCACTTGGGCGAGACGGGTTGTTCCGCGGAAGAGGCGTGGAGCGGTCTTGTATGGTCCCGGCGGGGTAGAAGGGTCAGGTGCAGGCCCTGGGAGGCCGATTCCAGTTCAGCACACAGAGGACGCTTCTGGCGGAGCCGTCCAAGCGGACCCCCCGGACCGGGCGCGCTTCCCGTTCTTCCCACTGCTGGAGCGTCACGCCGACGCCGAGGAGGTTAGGCCAGGTAACGCTATGGCCTTTTCCTAGCTGTACGATCCTGCAAGAATATAATTCCGTCCCCCATCTTTCTCCCCCGGGCTAGTTCGCCTCCTTTCCGTCCCCCTGGCGCCTTTGCTGTTCGCCCACACGGTGGCAGGATCCGCGGGCGGAGGCCCGAGCGCGCCCCCGGGTTGCCCGGCGACGGTGACGTCACGACCCCGCCGCCGAGAATTGGTTGCCGAGCCTCTGGGGGCGGGGAAGAGGCGGAGGGATCCGCAGGTGAGAGCCGCGCGTCTCCCGGCGGCGGTCCGACCTGGCCGCCGCGCACTCACCGGGCGGCACTCACCTGCCCAGGGCCCGCTGGGCTCCACGGGACTGCCCGACGCTGGGAAAAGGCGCTGCTGAACGTTTTGGAACTGGGCAGCCGCCATTCTGGCTGTCCTGTCGCTGCCTGGCAATTAGTCTTTTCCGGCAGAGAAAAGCGTGTAGGGGACAGTCGCATTCTTGGAGCTCTGGCACAAGGATGTCCCGTTCTAGCACCTGGAGGATGTATAGAAGCTTGCACCTGAGCGTCAGATGCACATTCCAGCCTCAGTTTCTCTACTGTGACGGGGGGACTACCCCCCACGCCCACGCCCACGCCGTGGGCTTGACGGGAGGAGTAACTGAGACAGGGACACGAGGTGCTAGGCCTGTGTCTGGCCGCTTTAGGACCATACTAGCAGCCGCTGTGCACAGAAAGTGAGGTCGGGAGGGCAGGACTTTCTCCTGTTTTCCCAGCTCCCTCCTCGGGGGATACATAACCGAAGAAGTGTGCTGGAGGAATGAATGACAAAGTGGACCCCAGCCTCTATGCTCTCCACCCTATCAGGCTGTGGGGACACTTCCTGCACTCTAGCCCCAGGGGTCAATATTTGCACTTTTACTTGATCTAGATCACACCAACTTGTTGACTCAGACATTAGTGGTTTTGTTTTTTTTGTTTTGTTTTGTTTTAAAGATTTTATTTATTTGACAGACAGAGACAACACAAGCAGGGGGAGAGGGAGAGGGAGAAGCAGGCTTCCCGCGGAGCAGAGAGCCCGATGCGGGGCTGGATCCCAGGACCCTGGGATCATGACCTGAGCCAAAGGCAGACGCTTAATGACTGAGCCTCCCAGGCGCCTGGACATTAGTGGCTTTGAATTCTGGGTTAAGGGCTTTGTGTGCTGAAGAGGAGCTTCAGGGGTCGGCTGGCCTGGAGGGAACGGCTCTGCTGCTTTCAGGGCCAGGCACAAAGGTAGATCACAGGGGCCAGTGTTTCCTCCCTCCCCTCCCTGCTCTCTTTTCTCCCGGTTACTCGCTGGACTCACAGGTCCAGGAAAGGTGTCCTTCTTGTGCGCCATCTTCCCCCTGCTCCCAGAAGGGGCACGCTGCTTTTCCCCAGCAGCAATGGTGGGTCTCTGTGTATATGCCAGGATGTATATGCACTGGTGCACCCACAGCGAACACGTCTGGGGACCGCTCAGGGATCCTCCGAGTGCAAATTAGGAAGCTGACGTCCACGTTTTGAAACCTGAGCCAAATCAGGGGCGCCTCAGTGGCTTGGTCAGTTAAGCCTCGACTCTTGAGTTCTGCTCAGGTCCTGGTCTCAGGGTCCTGAAATCGAGTCCCGTGTTGAGCTCTGCCCTGAGTGGGGAATCGTCTCGGGATTCTCTCTCTCTCTCTCTTTCCCTTTGCCCCTTGCCACCCCCCTTTCTCTCAAATAAATAAATGAATACATCTTTAAAAAAATAAAAATAAAAACTTGAGCCAAATCAAATTGAACTAAACTGAGTCTTTTTTGGGCGTCTACGGGCATACCACCCTGAACGCACCCGATCTCGTCTGAACCTTGTTTTTTGAACATAGTAATAACTTTATTTTCAAAGAAACCTAGAATGTTTATTTTATAAACCTGAAAAATGTTTTTTCCTTTTGTATTTATTCTTTTTAGTTTTTCCCCATTTTAAAATTTAAACTCAATTAACATATAATGTATTATTGGTTTGAATGAAACTTTTGACGGCCATTTTGACCAGCTGGGGGTTTGGTCCCCATTTGCCCTTGGTTCTCAGAGGCGCGGGGAATGGTTGCTATTACTAAGTCACTCCGTAAAGGAGGCAAACGTAGTTATGGTTTTACCCCAGAAAAAATATTATGTGTGTGTGTGTGTGTGTGTGGGGTAACTATGTTAATATGTTTGTAAGATTTTTAATATGCTTCTTGAAACTGTTGATTCAGTTACTGACTTGCTGACACCCCAGAAGTCTAACCAGCTCAGTTAGCCTGTTAATGCCATTCCCTCAACCCGGATGAGGGCTTCGTAAGAAGCCAGTAAGTGATGAAGGGGACTGGCGAGTGTGGAGTTGAATGTGGACATGTGTGTGTCTGGGGGTGGGTGGGGGAGATGTGGACGCAGGGGCTTTGTGTTGCTATGGTTATACTTCTGAGGTGAGTCCAACGAGCCCAGCAGGGCTTTCTGCCCAGTTAGGGTTAATCAGGGTTACACACTATTATTGCATTCAAACCAGGGAGAGGACACTGCTCCAAAGCTTACCAGAAACGGGAGATTTCATTTTTATTTCCTATACTGTTTGATATATTTTCACAGTGAGCATATGGTCTTTATAATATATATATATATTTTTAAGTTACAAAACAAACAAACCTGAAGAAGCTCCGTAGTAGGGAAAATGCTCAATTTCGGAAGACCGAAGGCTCTCCTGGTCACTGGCGCCATCTAATGGTCACACTGACTTATTGCTCTGATGGCGGACCCATAGCAGGTGCAGGGTCCATCCACTTGCCTGAAGTTCAGCTGGGAGGAGCCGGAGGTGAGAGGACGCAGGGGTCGTTCCTCAAGGTTGCCCACAGTTTATACTCACTGGCCAATTATTCCATCGATGAACTCCTGTTCAAGGACCTGCTGGTGTGTAACATACTGAATCGAATCCAGTCAGTGGAGGAAATACTCTTTTGCCTTCATGCGGAGTTTTTAACGTCCTCAAAACGTTTTCCATGATTGTATGTGTCCCTTACAATAACATGTGATCAATAAGTGGATCAAATAGCTATATTGAGATGAGGCAACTGAGGACAGAGGAGTTGTGAGGAGCCCAATGTGGGCCAGACCTGGAAGCCTGGGCCCCAGATACAGACCGGGGTCCTTTGCCAGGCACGTCTGCTGCCCACGAACAGAGGCTTGGTTTGTACCAGGTGCTTTAACGGGGCCCATGACCTAGTGGTTCCCTAACCTTTCTCTACCATTTCTATAGCTTTTGTTATGGTTTCTATACCTTTTTTATTATTTGCCCCAACTTCAACTCTGTTTGGAGAGGTGATTTTTAGCAACAAAGCTAAGTTTATGCACAATTCATTTCTGTTATTAATCAAACATATTTTAAAGGTTTGATTTATTTATTTGAGAGAGAGCATGTGAGTACAAGCCGGGGGGAGTGGCAGAGGGAGAGGGAGAAGCAGACTCCACATCTGGGAAATGATGTATGTATAAAGTTATTCAATGCAGTATTATTTGTAATTGCAGAAGATTATAAACATCCTAGGGTCTATTAAAAGTGGACTGATTGGGGCACCTGGGTGTCTCAGTCAGTTGAGCGTCGGCCTTCGGCTGGGGTCGTGATCCCGAGGTCCTGGGATTGAGCCCTGTGTCGGGATCCCTGCTCAGCAGGGAGCCTGCTTCTCTCTCCCCCCACTTTGCTCTCTCTCTCTCTCAAATAAATAAATAAAATCTTTTTTAAAAAGTGGACTGATTAAATAAACTATGAGACAGCCATGCAGTGGAGGAATATTTAGCTATCATAGGCAAGAGGGAGCTCTCTGTTTATCATTGTGGAATTCTTGCCTCAACTACGGTACTCTGCTGTACTTACAGTCTCGAAGGGGAAACACATTTGTTTAAACAGCTGGAATCTCGGGGCGCCTGGGTGGCTCAGTTGGTTGGGCGACTGCCTTCGGCTCAGGTCATGATCCTGGAGTCCCTGGATTGAGTCCTGCATCGGGCTCCCTGCTCGGCGGGGAGTCTGCTTCGCCCTCTGACCCTATCCCCTCTCATGTGTTCTCTCTCTCTCATTCTCTCTCTCTCAAATAAATAAATAAAATCTTAAAAAAAAATAAACAGCTGGAATCTCTCTCTTGAAGGAAGCATAAGACACAATCCTGTCCATCAGGAGGCCTGGCAAGGACATCTCTTCGTTTTTTTTAAGTTTATTTATTTAAGTCATCTGTACCCCCTACGTGAGGTTCGAATTCATGACCCTGAGATCAAGAGTCGCTGGCTTCTCTGACTGAGCCAGCCAGGGGGCCCCCAGGACATCTGTTCTGGATCCACTGTGAGGTGTCTGAGCTGAGATGTGTCCACAGTGAATTTAGGGGCATAGAGAGCGCTACCTGTTTTTGAGGGCCGCTGTGGGCTAGGGACTTTCACATGGGTGACTTGTCAGTCAATCCCTACACCACCAGAGGGATACACTATTATCCCCATTTTAAGAATGAGGGAGGTGAGGGGCACAGAGAGGCCAAGCAATGTTTTGCAAGTCTTGGGGAGGTGGATTCTGGGGTGCTTCCTGGTCAGTTTGGGCCTGGGTGCGGGAGCTGTGCCCAGACAGGAGAGATCTGAGAGTCTGGGCGGAGAGGAGGCTCACCACCTTCCTGAGCTTGCTGCTTCCCCCAGCCGGGGCACTGCGAACGGTTACTGGTAGAGGGTGTGGAAAGTGCGCACTCTGGGCTGGGGAATCGGGAAAGCTCCATGCTTCTGTTTGTAAAGACCGCACATCACAGACTGTGGCTGCTACTTTGTAACCTGACACATAGACCCTTACTTTCTTGGAGGACTGGATCATCGTTCCTCTTTCATCTACTTGTCTCCCATAATAAAATTTTAAGGACTAACATTTGTCAGTGTTTCAGGCTTACAGAGCACTCTAGCTTGTTTGAGCCTCAGAACGACGTCCTGAAGCAAGTGAGCAGACAGGGGGTGGCCCCCCACTGACAGGAAAAGAAGCCAGGGGTCAGGGGACTGAAGTTGCTCACTCACACCAGCTGCTGTTTCCTGGCCCACACAGCAGACTGGACTCCAGGTTTTTGGGTTTTGGATTTTACCTTTTTTACCTATGCTTTGCCTCCCTTTATCTCAAAGAATTTCATGAATTATATTGCGTGTGAAACTGTCTTACAACTGAGAAAAGCAGATGTGACTATATCCCACTGTTCATGTCTTCTCTCCCTCTCTCTCAAAACTCAGAGGAGGAAATCACTCAGGAGTTAAACTCAAGAGGAATGGTTGTACCTCTGTTTTGAGCTATTTCTTGTTCTCCTCCCCGCTTGTGCTCTTTCACAATCTCTGTCTCTCTCTCTAAAATAAATAAATAAAATCTTAAAAAAATAAGAAACTAAAAAAGTGAAGGATACTTGCTTGATACATTTCCTCATACAATTGGACATTTTCCCACCATGGCTTCACTTGGGTTGGATGTAGGAGAGAGAATGCAAGCACAGCATCAGATCTAGGATTGAGGGTGTCTAGCGCAGGAGGAAGAGGTGAGAGCCCTGTGTCAGGGGCTGGCTGCTTGACAAAAAACAGGGACAATGGGGCCACCAGTCCTTTTCCTAAGGTCCATCGGCTCTTGTTTCCTTCCTTCCTTCCTTCCTTCCTTGTCTCCTCCCCCTTTCCTACTTGTAATTACCCAGACAGGATGAAAGTTTGCTCTCGACAGAGCTGGAAATTCTCCACTTTTGACCCTATTTCATAGCAGGATTTTGGGGGTACGACCAGAGAGGCTGATCTTTGGAAAGGCACGTTCCTAAGAGCAGCAGGAAGAGCAGCAAGACCATCTTCCCGGTACCATGTTGCTTGCTAATAGGCTGCCGTGAGCCACCATGCGTGCTGCCATGTGGACGAGAACTTGCACGCACCGGAAGTCCTACCTGCAGGGCTGTTGGAGGACGTGTGGTGGCAGGATTTAAATGTGTGGAGGAGGTACCACGATCATGGCCCGTGGAAGAAAGCATCTCATGTCACCAGTGCCTAGGAGATCTGTGACAAACAACAGAGACCAGCAACAGGTTCACAGGCTTGGCAACTGGTGAGATAATCCCACACCGTGGAGTGAAAACTGATCTTTGAGTCAGAAGATGTTTTTGTTGATTGATCTTTCATTATGCTTCTAACCAGGTAGCAGGCACTGTGCAGTTCTTGTGGTGGGGAGGAAATGAGCACCATGCTCAGGGTCCCTGCTCCCATGGAGCTTAAGGTCCGGTCAGGAAGTCAGGTATTAAATAAATCGTTATGTAATTTAAAAAAAAATTACCGCTGAGATGAAAGCTGTGCTGGGAAAGCACCTGGCTGGTGGGGTGGGGTCTCCAGGAGGTGACTAAAGCAGTTAATGAGAAGAAGATGGCACGGGGTGTGCAGGCTGAAGAGGGTGTGTCCAGGCTGCTTGCTCCCTGAGCTGAAAGTATTTGGGCAAAGTCAAAGAATGCAATCAGGCCATTATGGCTGGAGCACCATGAGCAAGAGGGAGGAGCAGAGGCCTGGGCTGGAGCCTCAGCTCTGCTGGCATTGGCTGTGTGACCTTGGGCAGGTCCTCTCACCTTTCTGAGCTGCAGCTTTCTCTTCCGAAAATGGATCATAATAATAACACAGCGCACAGAGACAGTTGGGGGAATTAAGACAGATAATGTGAGTTGCTTGTAGGTGATGCACCAAAAAGTAGTATGTCTCTGCACTGATCTAAGTGTAATAAATACTGAAAGCATCCGAAGATGTGTATGAGTCACGTTGGCTTTCAGAATTTCAGAGTGACAGCTTGGAAAGACAAGGAAGGAAAGTTAAAACTCAGCAGGTGTTTGCTTACATCGCTAAAGGCAGAGCTTGCCTCACATCTGTCCCAGGCTTTCCTTTCTGCTCAGATTAGAATTGTCTATTTGGGTCCCTGGACAGGGCAGGACCCATCCCACCCACTGCAATAGGGTCACAATTTCCATACAAGGTCATTATGGGGGTCCTTGCTGGTGTTTTTATAGTATTTCCATAAATAAAATCTCTGGTCTGTTGCCTCAGATTTGTTCACTTGACTCCTAAAATGTCCATTTGTGAATCTTTTTTCATGTTTGTACACTGTTCCACACACCCTATTCTGTAATTCCAAAACCCACAGTGCTCTGAAAAGCAAAAATTTTGTTTTTAACTCGTTTGGTGGCAAGACCAGATGTGAAGGTATTCATGGTCTTTATTCACTGCACCTAATGTTAATAATCATGTATTTTGGGGCACCTGGGTGGCACAGTCAGTTGAGTGACTGAGTCTTGGTTTCGGCTCAGGTCTCGATCTCAGGGTCGAGAGACAGCCCTGCGTGAGGCTCCACGTCCATGCTCAACGAAGAATCTGCTTGAGAGTCTCTCTCCCTCTCCCTCTGCCCTTCCGCTCATGCTCTCTCTCCCTCAAATGAATCAATAAATCTTTAAAAAAATTCATGTATTTTACTGCAGAAACATGTTTGTGCTTATTACAGATGTTAGACCTGTACACACAAGTCAAATAGCGGACTTCTCAGCATTCTGTAGTTTCTACTAGAAAAATGTGGTGATAAGGGGCACCTGGGTGGCTCAGTCGATGGGCGTTTGTCTTCGGCTCAGGTCGTGATCCTGTGGTCCTGGGATTGAACCCCGCATTGGGCTCCCTGCTCAGCGGGAAGCCTGCTTCTCCCTCTCCCACTTCCCCTGCTTGTGTTCTCTCTCTCGCTGTGTCTCTGTCAAATAAATAAATAAAATCTTTTAAAAAAATGCAGTGATGTGTCTTTTTTCTCTGAGTATTTGGATGGTGTGCTGGTGTGCTCTGAATAAATGAACAAACATTATCGGTTCCTGAACTGGACATAATGAGAGAAATCTGTTACAGCAAAATGAACAAACAAAAACTCTACCAACCCGATGCCCAAATGCATACATGCATTACGATACATACTTTTTGGGTTGGTATGAACATTCATACCTGGTATATACTTAATTACATATATTTAACTAAACATAATACTTGTTTTGTTTTGAAACCTTAAAAATCCGATCCTCTTGTAGTTCCAGGAATAGAAATACTCACTGCATTTGTCTGTGAGAACTGGATCTTTTCTAAATCTGTTAACCTGGCCCCACATTCCCTTAAGAAGGAGGGACAAACAAGCTAACTTTTCCTTTCTGTTGTTTAGGTTAGCCTAGCATTTCATGACATTGTGTTCATTTATTTATTACAGAAGGCCTCCCTTACGGAGAAGTTATTTACAGAAGCAACAGTGTCAACCTTGTAATCTGGCGATTGGCCCTGAGCACCTGTGAGTCCCCGAGACCCTGAGCATCTTGTGGGAGGGGAGGGGGCTTCAGAGCAGGAACTGCAAAGGGGCTTTTGTATCTCACTGAAGTTTCTGAACTGCACTCTGGGTTTCCTTGTACATGCCTGGGAAGGCATACTGGAAATAACTTTGTAACTTTGCTGTTTCCTTTTCCTGGCACAAAGCCCCACGGCCTGCCCAGTCAAGAACCCACAACTGGACTAGAACTGGGCATGGGGAGCAGTTGAGGGCATCTGTTAAAGAAAGATTTCCCTTACTGCTGATCCTCTCCTGGCCAGGGGCAGTGCAGTGAGCCCATCCCATTACACGGGGAAGGGGGAGCACTCGCAGACCAACGGGAACGTCTTGGTGGTGCTGCAGAATGGCAGAAAGGGTTCCAGCCCTCACGAAAAAGCCAAGGTGAGGCTTGGCTTGTAAATAACTTCATGTTGGAATTTTAAGACTTTGTCCCATACCGTTTTCAAAATCGCAGGAGCTGCATAGGACAGACGACCGTCCTTGAAGACGCGACTTTCACCTGAATACCCCCCTTCACACACAGACCACTCCCCAGTAATTCGGATGGGGGAAACTGAGATTCTCCTTGACCTCCGACAAGGGTGCCTTGGCGTGGAAGTTGGGCCAGAGGAGGGTTAGGGTTAAGAATTTGGAAACGGACCAAGAGGCTTGAGTTCAAATATTGGCTCTGTCAATCTCATAGCTGGGTGACCTCTGATTTGTACTTATTTTCCCCAAATCGCAGTGGACTGGTCTCCAAACTCAGGCCATTATATGTACTTTGCATGACTGGGCAAGAATTATGTTAGATGCCCTCTGAAGGCACTTAGCACCCAGCGGACCATCGTTAATTTGGCTACTTTGGTTAATATATTACCAGGGCTTGTGGGGTGTTAAGTTCTGGGCTCTATACACTACGGGCAGAAGATGAGGCAAAAGACAGGAAAGGAAGAGGAAGGATGGGAAATAAAATGAACAGGAAGACTAGTCCCGTTCTCAGGTACTCTGAGCAGGAATGCTACCATCTCTGAAAAGTATCCTTTTCAGTGTCACCAAAGGCACAAGGACTAGGGGACGGGATTGAGTGGGTCCTTCCCAGAGGAGAGGAGTTTGGTGCTCGGTGTGGAAGGCAAGGAGTGGACTGGCTGTGGGAGGGTGGGGTTGGGATACTGATGGGGAAGACTTCAGCAAGGGTCCTGAGGAAAGTGGGCCGGGATCTGGGAAGGGACATCTGAGGATGAAAGTGTGAAAGGAGGAAATTGCAGCTATTGGTGGAAAAAGGTGAACAGTTTCAAAGTGCTTAGGACAGTTGAAAAGAAAACTTAAATGATTATAAAGGTAACACTTGTAAAACATTTGAGCAAAAATTGAATAACAACACCACAAAGGAGGCCATTGATTCATGGTCCCAGAGGCAATTACTGTTAACATTCTGATGCATTTTCTTCCAGCTTTAAACATATATATACCATAGTTGTACAAATTTTGTATTCTGTTTTCCCCCTCAAACTCTCATATTTTCCCATGTTAATGTCATTAGTTTCTTTTTTATTTTTATTTTTTTTAAAGATTTTTATTTATTTATTTGACAGAGAGACACAGCGAGAGAGGGAACACAAGCAGGGGTGAGGTAGAAGCAGGCTTCCCGCGGAGCAGGGAGCCCGACGCGGGGCTCGATCCCAGGACCCTGGGATCATGACCTGAGCCGAAGGCAGACGCTTAACGACTGAGCCACCCAGGCGCCCCTCATTAGTTTCTTTTTTAAAATGTGTTTTCATAGCTATTCCATTGAATGGATACATTCCAATGTGCGAAACCAATATTCTGTGATTTGGACGGGACGGTGGTTTCCTTTCCTGGTTTAGCACCAGCAGTGTGGCAATAAAGATCACCAGAATAATTTCCAATTTCGTATTATCACAGACTCCTCTTCCAGGGGGCATTCCACCCTTCCACTCCCCTCAAAGCAGTCAGGACTTTGGGGAAGCCAGAGACAAGTTGCCAGAATGAGGATGAGAGGAGGACCTCGAGAACTCACTTGTAGGCTCCCGAGAGGGCGTCTGTGCACACCCTCCCCTATGGAAAGGCCATGCTGGGTCTGGGAAGGGTGTCCCCTGGGCCAGCAGCCAGGACCACACAGCAGCACAGAGAGATGGCGTTCTGGCCGGACCGCTGAACTAGCTGCAGACTGGACTGTCCCCCGGGCCAGCAGCCGGGACCACACAGCAGCACAGAGACATGGCGTTCTGGCCGGACCGCTGAACTAGCTGCAGACTGGACTGTCCCCCGGGCCAGCAGCCGGGACCACACAGCAGCACAGAGACATGGCGTTCTGGCCGGACCGCTGAACTAGCTGCGGACTGGGCACCGGCAGGAAACTCTTCTTTTCAAAGCAGTCTGGTAAATTTCTCACCCTGGGGTCAAGAACATTATTTTCCTCGACACTCACATTTTTTGGTCCTGCCTTGCTGGGAGGACAGCAGGCCACTCAGAGGAGGGGTGGCTCTTGTTTTAGTGGTTAGAAATCCTGCCCCAGTCTCTTCTCTTTCTTCCATTTTCTAGCTCAGTGGGTCTCAACCATTCCCTAGGGAATGTTTAAAAAACGCTGTGGGCTTTTCTTTTGTAATTACAGCGATGGGGGGACCCTCGTTGGCATCGATGAGTAAGGCAGAGGAATAAGATATTCTTCCAGGCATAGCCTGCACAATGAATTGTCCCTCATCCAGAATCTCAAATGTCCCCTAGGACCTTCATGTAGGTGAAAACCTGTGTTTAATTATCTGAGCCTAGAAATTAATACTGTTTAAAAAATGGTATTAATATACAGTGAACTTTCTAGGAATGCAATACAGTCCTGTGTGAATTTAGGGAAGAATGACTTTGCTATCAAGAGTTCAACATTTTTTAAAATCGCTTCATTGACGGCAACATGCGGGGGGTGCTGAGTCACTAACTCAGCACCTGTGTCTGCCCACTTGCAGAGTCCCACACCTGTGAGTCTCCGCACAGTTGCATGCACCTGCCTCCCTCATTACAACCTCTGGCGTAGTCAGGGCTCAACACGCACACGGTAAAATACAGCTCATGTTCTTTTATTACAAATTATTGTTTTTCACTGTCCCTTTATGGCACAGATAGAGAAGCATGTTGACTTTTTCAAAGTTATGTGTGTAGGTAGGTTGTATCATTGATGAATTTCAGTTCAGCATAGTAAAGGATTCACTGCAAGGTATTTGTTATAGGAAAGGCTGAAGGCTGAGAACCTGTTATCATCAGTCTCACACTGTTTGCCTTTTCCCACCTCTTTTGCAGGACCAGACAGAAAGGAGCTTTTTTCCCCCATAAGGAGTCTCCTATCTCCTCTAGCAGCCCAAACTCACTCCCATGAACACACACACATACCCTTCACTGCCATGAACACACACATGCCCATCACTCCCATGAACACACACACACATATGCCCTTCACTCCCATGAACACACACACGCCCTTCACTCCCATGAACACACACACATATGCCCTTCACTCATGAATACACACACACACGCCCTTCACTCCCATGAACACACACACGCCCTTCACTCCCATGAAACACACTCACACCCTTCACTCCCATGAACACACACACACGCCCTTCATTCCCATGAACACACATATGCCCTTCAATCATGAATACACACACACACGCCCTTCACTCCCATGAACACACACACGCCCTTCACTCCCATGAACACACACATGCTATTCACTCCCATGAACACACACTCACACCCTTCACTCCCATGAACACACCCTTCACTCCCATGAACACACACATGCCCTTCACTCCCATGAACACACACACACGCCCTTCATTCCCATGCACACACTCACGCCCTTCACTCCCATGAACACACACACACGCCCTTCATTCCCATGCACACACTCACGCCCTTCACTCCCATGAACACACACACACGCCCTTCATTCCCATGAACACACACATGGCATTCACTCCCATGAACACACACTCACACCCTTCAATCCCATGAACACACACCCTTCACTCCCATGAACACACACATGCCCTTCACTCCCATGAACACACACACTCACGCCCTTCACTCCCATGAACACACACACACGCCCTTCATTCCCATGAACACACTCACGCCATTCACTCCCATGAACACACACACATGCCCTTCACTCTCATGAACACACACCCTTCACTCCCATGAACACACACATGCCCTTCACTCCCATGAACACACACACACGCACTTCATTCCCATGCACACACTCACGCCATTCACTCCCATGAACACACACACATGCCCTTCACTCTCATGAACACACACCCTTCACTCCCATGAACTCACACACACACCCTTCACTCATGAACACACACATGCCCTTCACTCCCATGAACACACACATGCCCTTCACTCCCATGAACACACACACACGCCCTTCATTCCCATGAACACACACACGCCATTCACTCCCATGAACACACACATGCCCTTCACTCTCATGAACACACACCCTTCACTCCCATGAACACACACACACACCCTTCACTCCCATGGACACACACATGCCCTTCACTCCCATGAACACACTCACGCCCTTCACTCTCATGAACACACACACACGCCCTTCATTCCCATGAACACACACACGCCCTTCACTCCCATGAACACACACACATGCCCTTCACTCTCATGAACACACACACGCCCTTCACTCCCATGAACACACACTCACGCCCTTCACTCCCATGAACACACACACACACTCACACACACCCTCACCACCACACAAAGGCGAGAAGCCAAGGGAACTGTCCAGAGGCCTGTACTTTCCCGCAGTCTCCAGGCTCCCAGCTCCCCATTACCCAGAAATACTGACAAGCCCAGCTGGAGTAAAGAAAGATAAGGTTGGCTCCAGCCCGTTGGAGGCTCCTTTGTCTCCTTTTTTTCTCCCCTTCTACTACTTCCATTTCTCTCCTGATGCTCCCCTCCCCGGCTTTCGCCTTCAGTCCTTTCCCCGAGTTGCCTGCCCAGGGCAGCGAGGCAAAGCGGCTGGGCGGCGGGAGCCTCTCCGGGCGCCCGGCCTTCACCCCCCTCCTCCGCCCTTCCCGGTCTGACCTCAGCTTCTCCTTTCCCTCCCACCTGCCTCGCTCCCCTCGTGGCTCCGGCCTCCGCCTCTCTCCTCTCACCCCGATCCGGAGCTACTCCTCGTGCAGCCGTCCTTCTCCAACTGCATCCCAGATTCCCAGCCTCGGCGCCCGCTCCTCCGCCTTCGACTCGGGGCCCCTCGCCCCCACCCGGCTCCGGTGCGCGCCCCAGCCTCCCACCCGCCGCCGCCCGCCCCCCGGCGCCGTGGGCGGTCCAGGGCGGGGCCGGGATCCGGGGCGGCTCCCGGGGTTCGGCTTGTGGGAGGCGCCCTCGCCTCGGTCTCCCCCTCCCTCCCCCCGCCCTGTCTTCTCCGCACCCTCCTTCTTCCCTCCGCCCGGAGCCTCCCCCGGTCCCCGGCGCCGCCTCCTTCGCTCCCGGCTCCCGCTCCCGCGGCCGCCGCCGCCCCGGGAAGGAGAGACCGGGGTGGGGTTTGGGGGAGCGCGAGGGGAGCGAGACCCTGGCCGGGCAGGAGCCCGGATTCGCGGGGAGGAGGGCTGGGAGGAGGGGAAGGTTGAGGAGAAAGGAGGGGGAGCGGGAGGAGCGGCCGGGCCTGGGGCCTTGAGGCCCGGAGAGCCGGGAAGCTGGGCCGGCGCGCGGAGGTAAGAGCCGGGCCGGGAGCCGGGCTCGGAGAGGGGCGCGCGGGGGAGGGCCGCGCCGGGGCGCGCGGGGCCGCGGCCGGGGAGCGCGGGGACGCCGGGCTCGGAGAGCCGCGGGGGCCGGGGTAGAGGAGGTGGTTAGAGGTGGAGTCCCGGGAGGGTGGGGGGCCGAGGGAGGCAGGAGGAGGGTGGGGACAGGCGCTCTCTCCTCCCCCCCCGCCCCGCGCGCCGGGCTCCGCCCCCGCCTCCTCCGCGGGGCGCGCGTCTCGTCCGCAGGCGGAGCCGGGTCGGAGCCGGGTCGGAGCCTGCGGGGCCCGGCGAGCGAGGCCGCCCCCCCCCCCCGGTTGGGCCGCGCCGGCGGGGCTCGGTCCGGTCCTCACGGCCGCCTGTCCCTCAGATGTTGCTGCCGCTGCTGCTGCCGCTGGCGCCGCTTTTCCTCCGCCCCCCGGGCGCGGGCGGGGCGCAGACCCCCAACGCCACCTCAGAAGGTGCACCTTCACCGGCCACCTCGGGCACCCCACCCACTCCGCCCCTCCTTGCACCCCCCTTTTCTGGTCCTCATTACTATCCCGTCAGCCCTACATAGATAGCATCCCGGCCTGGCGACCCTGTCTGCCCGGCCCCACGTTAACACCCCTGACCTCCTTTCCCTTACCCCACCTATGACCCAGCACCCCTTCTTCTCTGCCCCACGTCACTGCATCGGCCTCCTTTCGGTGACCCTGCATTGTTTTCTTGACCCCACCCCTCCTTGCCACACTGCTGCCTGGGTAACCTAAGAAGCCTCCCCTGTACTCTCATCCTAATTTACTCAAAAATCCTCCTTTAGCCTGTTTTACCAAGCTCACTGGCATATTGTACCCTCTCACGAATTCTTAATTTTCCCTATTACCCCCAACCAGCACGCTTCCCTCCTCACTTGTGAGCTGTCTCATTGGCCTTGAACCTGGCTCAGGGCTCTCCGTCCTTTAGCCCAGGGTTCTGTACCCATTCCTACTCCCACCCCCTAGCATCCCATCTGGGCCCCTCGTCCGCCACCTGCCCACTGACCACGCCCTATGCTCCTGCGCCTCCCGCAGCTGACTCTGCCCGCCCCCCCCCCCCATTCCCTCTCTGACTCCTGGGACTCACCCCTCAGGTTGCCAGATCATACACCCGCCTTGGGAAGGGGGCATCAGGTACAGGGGCCTGACTCGGGACCAGGTGAAGGCTATCAACTTCCTGCCCGTGGACTATGAGATTGAGTATGTGTGCCGGGGAGAGCGCGAGGTGGTGGGGCCCAAGGTCCGAAAGTGCCTGGCCAACGGCTCCTGGACAGATATGGACACACCCAGCCGATGCGGTGAGTAGCCTTGCAAAGCCCCTCTTCTCTTCAAGACCATTCCTCTTCCTGCCTCAAACTTACCATTATTGCTTACAAGTCAGCACTTTAAATCCACTGTAACAAAATTCACAAATACGTTTATTGAGCGAACACTATGTAAGAAGGATTTTACTATGTGCACTTGGAGGCAGTCAAGCTAGCCGACCACACCTTTCATTTCATTTCATCCTCCCTGCATTAGGTCACTGACTGATAAAATAACTTGATTATTCATCTTGTGAGTTCTTCTTTTTGAGGATTATTAGTGACAGATTGTGCAAAAACACTCAAAATGATTTCATGGCATTTTTGAATACCTGTCTCCAACGCAGAGATCATATACCCACAAAGCAAAACCCAGTTTAACATTAGTGTAAGTCAACTATAATAAGAATGGTAAATCTGATTGTGCATCTAAAGTTACATCCATCTGCATGTCTCAAAGCTGGGGAACAGCCCACTGCCACTGACTTTGAAAAGATCCATTTCTATGTGCTTCTAGCTCCATCTTGGGTTCCTACCATGGAAACGCTTTTTCCTTTTTTCTGTTGGTAATGTGTGGATGCTTATAGGGTTAAGGGAGGAATGGAAACTAGAGAGGCAAATCCTTTGCACCCCTGATTTCCTGCAGATTAGGATGCTTGAGGCCCCAAACCCCAATCTGAGACCCCTGCTCTTTAAGGGGAAGGAGTCTTCCTTTCCCAACGTGCCTCTCTTTCTCATTTTTCATATCTCTCCACAGTCCGCATCTGCTCCAAGTCATATTTGGCCCTGGAAAATGGGAAGGTTTTCCTGACGGGTGGGGACCTCCCCGCTCTGGACGGAGCCCGGGTGGATTTCCGATGTGACCCTGACTTCCATCTTGTGGGCAGCTCCCGGAGCATCTGTAGCCAGGGCCAGTGGAGCACCCCCAAGCCCCACTGCCAGGGTGAGGGGAATGGCTGCGTGCTTGCAGCTGAGGGCGCTTGCAGAGGATGGGAGTGGGGTGGGAAGGGCTGGTGGGAAAAACGGGGTGCTATGCAACATGGGGGGCTTTGGGGGAGTGAAGGTGAAAACCCAACTCTTTTCCCCCTCCCACCTGTCTCCAGCCCCCTCCTGCTGTCCCCAGTGCCCACTTTACCTACACCGGAGGCTTCCTTCCTCTACCTCCCTCTTTTTGTATCTCCTCCCTGCTCCCAATTCTTCACATGTTCTCTTTTCCTTTATGAGTCTCACTCTCCATCACCTTTCTTAAGATTTAAATACTCCAGTTTCCCATAGCCTCAGTCCCTTTCTCTAAACTTAGAACTTTCTATGCATAACCCTCTTCTACAACTGATTCCTCTCCATTTGTTATATAACTGAATTATTGTAAAGACTCAGAAATAAATCATATGTCGTACTTAGAAAAAAATGTTAAGATTGGAAAGAATATCTGGGGTGGAAAATTATCAGGGTAAAAATTTAAAAGACTTAAAATTGGGGGCAGAACTGTCAGAGCACTAAGGACCACCCAGGGATGGGGAGGGGGAAGAGGACAGTCCTTTTCTGGAACTCTCAGACAAACTCCATCATTCTCAAGGGACTCAGTCTTGTGTCCAACACCTTTTTTGTCAGTCAGTTCTGCAGAATTTCCCCTTTCCTGGGCACCCAGATTCCCCCTTTGCAATCTTCTCTGCGAGATGCAGGCATACCTCATGCTTCCCCTATTCTTGTAGAATCGTTCAAGGTCCTGGACCTGGCTTTCCTCCCTTAACATAATTATTCTGCTTGTAGTTTACCATTCCATTTTGGAAATTGAGAGTCCCATCCAGGGGTGGATTTCCCATGAAGCTAATGCAATTTAAGCGTCAGGGCTCCTCATTCACCCAGGTCTCTTCTTGTGCTCTAATAATGTGTTCACATGGTCATAGCTTTTTGTAAAAAATGCAAAAGTAAGATTTTAAAAGCAATAGTTTAAAATCAACTGTATTTGTAATTTGTATTTTTTTCTCTTAAAGAGAGACCCCTGCATTTTATAATATTTAGGCTCCACAAAACCAGGATCTGCCCATGTCTTAGCTGTTAGCACTCCTGTCTCAAATTCTGTTGTCCTATGAAAAATAAAAGAAGAAAACCGACAGGTCCTGACCCACAGCCCCACCTTGCTCTTATCCCCAGGCACCCTCCCCTCAGAAACGCAGGCTTCTGCTCTACCCGGTCCTCTCCGGCCTGGACAGGTGTGGGAGGGGGCTGGGGATCAGGCCGGGGAAGCTGGGCGCCAGTGGTAACTCTTCTCTGATCCCCGTCTTTCCTGCTGCCAGTGAATCGAACGCCGCACTCAGGTGAGATCAGAAACTCATCTCGCGCACTGCAATCCCCTTACCCCTCACTCTTCACCCTCCACCCCCAGGGGTTCTGCCCGCAGGCTGTGGGGTCTTGTCCTTCTTCCCCCAACCACCCCCTCCCAGTTCGTGGCCGGCCCCTTCTTTCCCTACCTGTTTTCTGCCTCCAGTCCCGGTTTTCTGCGAGGCCGCGGTCCCTCCCAACTCCCCGCTTGGCTGCCCTGCCCTGGGCTCCGCTCCTGCCAAAGGGCAGAGCCCGGCCGGGGGCGGGGGGCGCGGGCAGACCCCACGCGTCCGCCGCCTGCTCCCCGGGGGGTTCCGCCGGACCAACCCGGCAGCCCCGCGCAGCCGTCTCCCCCTGGCCGGGCCTGGCTCTCCCCCCTTCGGCTCCTCCGCACGGCAGTCCCTCCACCTCCACCCTTTGCCTTCTCGCAGCTCCCATTCCTTCCCGAGCTCTGTCTCCCCAGCCCCGGGTTCCCAGCCTCCGCCCCATCACTCCCCTTCACGCCACCCCCTTCCCACCCAACCACCTCTCTCCTAAGCCGCTGCCATCGCCCTGTCCCCCACACCCTCAGCCCTTCGCCCCATCCATCCACACCCCCGATTGAGACACGCGCGTGCCACCGCCGTCCTTCGCGTCTCCATCCCCGGCTCCCCCGAGCTTCGGCTCACCCCGCCCTCCCGGCACGCCCCTTCCCCTCTCGGCTCCTCCCTGACCGCCCCCTAGGTGGGACCTCCCCCCCCTTCCCGGTCCAGGCCTCTCCCGCGGGGGGTCGCGTCCTCCTCCCCTCCCCGCCCCTCCCCTCCGCCTGTCGTTCCCACGGCGGCGCGCGCCTCCCTCCCCGCCCCTCCCCCCCGCAGCTGCCGCGCGCCGCCCGTGACGTCAGGGCCCCCTCCCAGCCAGACATCTCCTCCTCCACCTCCTCCCCTCGGTCGGTCAGTCAGTCCGCGAGGAGAGTCCGCGGCGGAGGTGGCGGTGGCAGGGGCGGGAGCTGGAGCCGTGGGGGCCCTAGGAAGCCAACCTTCCCCGCTTCCCTGGGGCCCTCGCCCTCTCCTCCCTACACAGGCCAGGATGGAGGCGCCTCCTCGACACCCCCTCAGCAGCCCTCCGCGGGAAAAGTGTCCCCCCTGAGCTCCTCCCCCTCCCCAAACAGCCCCTCTCCCTCCCGGTCATGGGTCCGGGGGTCCCCGCTCCCCGGGTGGGGTGGCCGCTGCTGCTCCTAGTGGTGATGGCGGCGGGGGTGACTCCGCTGTGGGCCTCCCACTCCCCTCATCTCCCGCGGCCTCACCCGCGGGTCCCCCCACACCCCTCCTCAGAACGGCGCGCAGTGTACATCGGGGCGCTGTTTCCCATGAGCGGGGGCTGGCCCGGGGGCCAGGCCTGCCAGCCCGCGGTGGAGATGGCGCTGGAGGACGTGAATAGCCGCAGGGACATCCTGCCGGACTATGAGCTCAAGCTCATCCACCACGACAGCAAGGTAGCCCCCGACATGGGAGTGGGCGGGCGGTGGGGGCTTGGGGGGCAGGGGGCCAGCTGCACGGGCCTCTGTCTGAGTGACTTCTGGTACTGCGAAGCAGACCCCTCCCACGTGTGACTAGCGGGGGAGATGGGCTGGGGGTGCAGGAGCTTGGGGAGAGTCACACGGGCTGGAGGTTCAAGATGAGGGTCTAGGGGTTTAAGAGGGTGAATCAGGCTGTGAGGCAGACCTTTCTGCTCCCCAGGATGCATGGAAGGGGCGGGGGAGGGTTGGGGAAACTGGTGGTGGATTTAGGGTACAAGCTGATCCTGGTCCTCTGGGAGTAAACTAACCCTGGGATGGGTTCAGGGGATGGAGGAGGTGTCAGGTGAGGAGCTGGAGCAGGGCTTTAGATTTACCATGGTAACAAGGTAAATCTTGGCAGCAGGTTGGAACTCTGAATAAGGAAAAATTTGAGGGACTTGAGTGCTCTGGTTTATTTATCACAACAAACAGCAAGGTAGCTGTGAGCCCTATCCTGTTGAAGATTCCTGGATTGTGGGATATGTGGCATATTATAGTTTGGGAAAGCTAATGGTCAGGAGATGGGCAGAGGCCCTGGGAAAATGAATTGGATTAGAGGTCCACACAGGAGCCCTCAAAATTGCATGGGGATAGAGGGGAGTCTGGATATAGGCAGGAGAGAGAAGAGGAAAGAATGGTGGTAGGGGAGGGGGGCGATGAGGAGGAGTGGGATAGAGATCAATTCTTGGGCATCCTGTGGAACTTGGGTCTTGAGTTTATCTTCCTTACAGCATTGTGGCCTCTGAGATGTGAGAAGGGAAATAGGATATAGGGTGAGGGAGGCGGGGAACAGAGAAAGGGGGAAGGAAAGAACATTTGGGTCGGGTAGTAGAGGGTGGCTCCGTAAGATTCCTTTCCCACCCTATTCCCTATGAGTAATTGGGAGTATGGGGAAGTATGTGCCACAGGGAAGGAAAGAAACGTGGGACCTCAAATTTATCTTCTCTGACATGTGGCCCCAGCATCGTAAGGGGCTGGGAGAGAGTAGAGTGGAGTACAGAGGTGAGGATTTGGTTGTCTTCACCTGGGTGGACTCAGGATGTAGTCATTCCGAGAAACAGGTTTGTGAGGGAGGAGTGGGCAGAGTGGGGTTGAAGGGGGTGCTTGGAGAGAAGAGAGCACAAGGACGGTAAGGAGCTTGGAGAGAGGACTTCAAACCCCTCCTGACACTTTGGCAGGGATTCCCAAACTTCGGTGTACATGAGAATCACCAGAGGAGTGGGTTTAAAACAGATTCTAACTCCCTGGTCAGGAACGAGTCCCAAGCATCTGCACTTTTGCCATTACACGTCCTGTCCTGGTGGATGCCTAAGTATCCACCCTCAGGATCCCCATGGAAGATCAGCCACGCACAGGAAAAAACATTAGGTGTTAGGGGGAGAGGCAGGGAGAGGAGCAGAGGGTCAGGTCTGCTGGAGGTGGGAGTCTGGGGCGAGAGACTGGGAGGGATGGGTACAGGGGTCAGGATAGGGGGTCACAGGGAGCCGGGGAGCCCCATAGCCCCGTGTGTGAGCTCAGACTCATCCACTGTGACAGGTGACTCCCTAGAGGTGCTGGGGAGCAGATGGGGGGCCTGAGAGAAGGGAGATGGAAGAGTAACTAGAAGAGGCAGCGAGGGAGAGGGGAAAGCCGCAAACTGGAATGTGTGCTTTCCTGCGGGCAAGTCCAGATCTTTGCAGAAGAGAGAGCGGAAGAGAGGCTGAGAAGAAGTCTACTGGGGAGGGGTGAGAATCAGGGAATTTGCAGGGAGGAACTGAGTGTGGAAGGAGAGAAGGTAGGGGAGGAATGAGCAAGCCAGAGAAGAGCCCTGGGTCAGCCTGTGTGTGTGTGTGTTGTCTGTGCTCCTACTTGTTCCTGCCAACCTTCCCCAGGCTGCAAGGGGGAGCTGGGGCAGCATCTGGGGTAACCTGCTGGGAGAGTGCAGGAAGGTGGGGCCTGAGAATGGCAGAGCTGCCAGGGTGAGGAGCCTTCAAAAACACCTCCTAGCAGGGGGTGGGGGTGAGGGGGACAGCAGAGGGTTCCGGTTCCCCTTCTCCAACTTCCCACAGTGTCTCAAATGTCAGGCCCCAGTGGGAAGTGAGCAGGCTCTAGGGGGCCTTCCTTATTCCCTCTCTGCCTGCCCCCTGTCACCCTCCCCAGCCCCTGCGCCTCCTGTCTCTTCCTCCTCTACCCTGGCTCCCCACTGCCTTCCATTTCTTCTCGACTTCCTTTGGGGCTCCAGCAGCTTCTGAAATGTCATACTTCAGCAGGAGGGGAACAGGCAGGGGCTCACCATGCGGCTCTTCCTCCCACCGTCCCTTCCCTCCCCAGGTCTCTGCATTGTTTACTTTCCCCATCTCCCTGCCCCTCCTTCAGGCACCCCTAAAAGCATCTGGTTTGTTGAGAGCCTCATTCTATTTATTCTCCCCAGTTCTTCCTCATCTATTTCTCCCCCACTTCCAACCCTCCCCAAGTGCCTCTTTTTCTAATGGACCCGTCAAATGTCAGGGCCCAGCAGGAGGGGAGGGACCGCCAAGCAGGACTCCCTAGTGGTCTTGTTCCCTGTTCTCCTTGTGTTTATTTATCACTAGCCCTGAAAAGAGAGGAGCCAGGGACAAATGGAAGGTGGGGAGTGGGAGTTTGCAGAGGTGAAGGAGGAATTTTCATAGCATGGTTCTGAGGAGGCTTTCTGGGGACTCATTCACATTCCTGCAGACTCACAGATATTTGGAGTTTAGAAACATGGGGAAGGGGACGGGGTGATAGAGGAAGGTAGGCTGGGGGAGGTCTGAGGAGGGGCTGAGGGAGGAAAGGTGGTCTCTGCAGTAATCCTGATGGAGGTGTGTGCAGGAGAGGACATGGGTAAGGAGGCAGGGGGAAGACAGGGGACGGTGTTTGATGCATGAGGGGAGCTGAAAGACTGGACAGGAAGAGATGTCAGGAAGGAGGAGAAAACGGTGCTCATGACGGAAGGGATCCAGCGGAGGGACGGGTACTTGGGAAGTAACTAGGTTGTTGGGGATGCCACGAGGAGGAGCACGGGTGACCGATACTTACCCCTCCCCATTCAGTGTGACCCAGGCCAAGCCACCAAGTACCTGTATGAGCTGCTCTACAACGACCCCATCAAGATCATCCTCATGCCTGGGTGTAGTTCTGTCTCCACGCTTGTGGCTGAGGCCGCCAGGATGTGGAACCTCATCGTGGTAAGCCGGGCTGTGGGGCTGGGAAGGGGAGTCCTGCAGCTCTGTATTTAAGGGACTGCGGAGGACCCATTTTCAGGACTCATGGTCCTTTACGGCCCTCCAGCAGTGGCCTGAGAGCACAGCTCACTGCCCCTCCTCAGCAGGAAGTGAGCACCTGTGCCAGGGGCTGTGGGCCTGTGAGAACCCGTGCTCGCAGGGCAGAGCTGGGCAGGAGGCTTGGGGGCAGCCAGGAGGGCTGCAGCGGAGCTCTGGGCGAGCATGTCCTGCTCTGTGTCCCTGTCCTTTAGCTCTCCTACGGCTCCAGCTCACCGGCCCTGTCCAACAGGCAGCGCTTTCCCACATTCTTTCGAACTCATCCGTCGGCCACGCTCCACAATCCTACCCGCGTGAAGCTCTTTGAAAAGTGGGGCTGGAGGAAGATCGCCACCATCCAGCAGACCACTGAGGTCTTCACCTCGGTGAGCGTGCATGCACTCAAACTTCAGTGCGGAGAGATGTGGCCGGGATTCCTTTTGGGGAGAAGAGCCTGTTTCTTTTTTCTTTTTAAAGATTTTTATTTATTTATTTGACAGAGAGAGAGAGAGAGAGAGAGTGCACGCACAACCAGGGGGAGTGGCAGAGGGAGAGGGAGAGGCAGGCTCCCAGCGGAGCAGGGAGCCCCGATGCGGGGGCTCAATCCCAGGACCCTGGGGTCATGACCTGAGCCAAAGGCAGATGCTTGACCTACTGAGCCACCCAGGCGCCCCAAGGAGCCTGTTTCTTTATCAAAAGCAAACACGTTCTGAGTGGGTTAAGTGCATGTTCTTTCTGTAGCCAGAGGAATAAACAGAGTTGGGTTTTCAGGATCCTGTCCAAGTTTTTGGTTTTAGGACAATTTTTCCCTTTGATGCTCTCTTTCCCAGACAGACCCCAAATGACCCACTTCTATTAAAGTAGGTTCACTCCGAAGTTGAGATAAGAGAGGGAATATGAGATAGGAATGCAGGAAGGCAGCAAATTCCAGAGACATGCAGGGGGTGGTGTGTGTGCGTGTGTGAGTAGGAACAGTGGGAATGGAGAAGGAACAGAGAAGGAGGGAATGAGAGAGAGACAGGACAGGTGAAGTGCGGAGAGGAAATGCAGGGCTCTGAACTGGAAAAGATAGTCAGCCCCTCTCTTTTATTCTAGTCTTTGGATCTCCCACCCACCCTTATGTTCTGTGGCCCTTTAATCCTCCCCCCACTCTCTCTCAGGGATTCAGGGCACTCTTCTCTGATCCCTCTGTCTGTGCACTTGCCTCTTGAGCTTGAGACCATCCTGTGCACACCAGACCCTGACTCATTTTCCCCACGTCCTCTGCTCTCCTTTCCCCCACTTTTGCTGTCTGTTGGGAGTGGGGTGAGTGGGGTGGCTTCCCAGGACACAGATCCGCAGGAGGGGCTCTCGAGCACCTTCGTATGTAGAGTTTACATTCTGAGACGGCAGATGCTTTCCTTCGAGCTCTCCCCACCCCGGGGACAGACTCGGTTGAAGGAGGGTTCAGAACTGCTGTTCCTCCTGCTCTGAGTGTGCAGTCCCCAGGTAACATGTCTGGTTTTGACCCCATTGTACACCCCACGTTTTCTCCATTTGTTTCTCATGCCCACCCAAGACTCTGGACGACCTAGAGGAGCGAGTGAAGGAGGCTGGAATTGAGATTACTTTCCGCCAGAGTTTCTTCTCAGATCCAGCCGTGCCAGTCAAAAACCTTAAGGTGTGCTGCTTGGGAGTGGGGGGCTCAGCCTGCGGAGGGACCAGGTTGGGGGAACAAAGTGGGAGGTTGGAGAGGAGAACCAGGCAGGGGCAGGTGGGTTTTTTTTGGTTTTCTTTTGTTTTTTGTCTTGTTTTTTGTATCCAGATATAATTAGCATATAACATTGTATAAGCTTAAGGTGTGCAAAGAGTTGATTTGATAAATTTTTATATATACATATCTACAATCTGCAATTATATATTATATAATGTATCATACACATTATATATTATATGCAGTTATATATTGCATACAAGTGATGAATGATGTTGTGTAAGCTTAGTGTTGATTTGATACACTGATCCCCTGCAATATGATTAACGTTCGCCAACAGCTCTATTACATCACAGAATTTGATGCTGGGAGAGAGTAGCATCTCCTGGGGACGTTTATTCTCATCGTCCAGTTGGCATTTATCCACCACCCTGTGAGCAAAACCTACACTGAGCTCTGCAGGGCAGGGAATCCAAGGTGTGGAGGTGCTTGGGTGTTTCCGGGGCTCCCTCAGGAGCTCTGTTTCTCTCCGTCTGTAGCGCCAGGATGCCCGGATCATCGTGGGACTTTTCTATGAGACTGAAGCCCGGAAAGTGTTTTGTGAGGTAGAGTTGGAATCCGAAGCGGGAGGGGCCTGGGTGGGCTCTGTACCTTGGGTGCCTGATGGGGTCTCTCTGCTCGTCTGCTCAGGTTGATGGCAGATGATCTGAGGCGATGATTAACAGGACGTCCCTGTCTCTTGGCTCTGACTCCATCTCTTTGCTTCTCGCACTCAGCTCTTTCTCCAGATCTCATTTTCCTACCCCCTTGTGTTTCTACAGGAACCCTTGAACCCCATCTTTCCTGACTTGCTGGGGAGGAACTTAGGAGGAGGAGGAGTTGAGCCTCTCCTACTCCCTCCAAGACTTGTAGATTCCTCTTTTCAATTTTCTGCTCTTCTCTGATTCCCAAGAGGCTGGATAGTGTCAAGGGAATTGAGACAGAAAAAGAAACAAAGTCCCCGCCCTGCTCCTTCTCTGCCTTCAGGTGTATAAGGAGCGGCTCTTCGGGAAGAAGTATGTCTGGTTCCTCATTGGGTGGTACGCTGACAACTGGTTCAAGACCTATGACCCCTCCATCAACTGCACAGTGGATGAGATGACCGAGGCCGTGGAAGGCCACATCACCACCGAGATTGTCATGCTGAACCCTGCCAACACCCGCAGCATCTCCAACATGGTGAGCGTGGGGACCAAGGGCCAGCCCCTGGGCAGGTGCAGACAGCGGAGGGTGCCTTGCGGGGGAAGGGAGCGGGATGGCATCTGCAGGCACAGGAGGGCACGTGGGGCTTGTTTGCACTGTGCGTCCTGTGGCTTCCACCTCTGCGCTGACTTCCTTGAGCAGGAACCGGAGAGAGAGATGGGAGTGGTATGTTCACGAGGCCCCTGTTGAGACGAAGGGCTGTTCCCATGGCAACGAGGACTGGTTGGCAAGAAGTCAAATGAGGGAGAGGCGTTAATGATAATGTAGATGCCGTATACGCAAGCACACCTTGACACGAGCACTGTTCCTGAGCAGAAATACGGTTTATTTCCTTAGTGACTTCAGAGCCCTTTGGAGTTGCTTAATATTCACTCCTGACTGATACTCAATTAGCTTGGCTCCTGATGTTTTTTAAATGATCCTCTTTTAGAATTTTAGATGTAAAAGGGACTTTTGAGATCCGTTCGTTCCAGAGAGCTGATTGGTGACAGGCCTGGGGCTGGAAGACATGTCCTCTGATCTGGGAAGGCTGGGGCAGCCCTGCAGGCAAGGGGCACGAGTGAGTGGGGTATGAGGCCGAGGCTCTGTCTTGCTCAGGGTTCTATCTGGAGGAATATAGGAATCTTGAGCGAGCTTATGAGGCAAGCTCCATGTCTGCTTATGATCACCGGGGGTAGCCCCAGGTCTGGAAGACCTGTTTTGGGAAGCACGCTAGGGGCAAGTTAACGGTTGTAAAACCCCAAATATCTCATTAAAACAAAGGTGTAGTCATAATTGCTTTTGTGCAATAAACCAGGAATTTAGGGACATGGTTTCTATGATCCTCCCAGCCAAGCTCTGATGAAGGTTTTTCATTTCCATTCTCCAGACCAGGAAACTGACTCAGAGAGGTTGAGGGACTTGGCCCAGGCCTGGTAACTGCTGAGTGGTGAAGCCAGAATTGACCCTTGTTTGAGTCTAACTCCAAAGCACTCTGCCCTGTCACCCTCCGTGGAAAACTGTGAAATCCGATTAAAGAGTCTTTGCCTTTATTGGCGGATACTGTATGGCTGATGGCGGTTTTTGAGCAAGGGAGGAAGAAGATTCAGGCAGTCTGTCCTAACCATGGATTGTGTCACACGGACTCTGGACACTGTCCTAGGAAATTCCAAGGGACTTTATGTTTAAGGTATCTTGGTTGAAACATACAATGGGAAGATTCTGGAGGGATCACTTCCCTGTAGAGCACCTGAGAAGTGAGTCATCCTTAGACCTGGGGAAGTAGAGGAGCTGGACCCAAAGCCAAGATGTTTATTGGCACCCTGAGCCCGGGACCTGCCCATCGTGGCTTCTACCTCATAGCAGGGGACTAGAGGAGCCCCTGGTGGGAGCAGGGCCTTGGTTAGGGGTATGAAGTGACATCTGGGCTTTGAAGCGGAATGCGCTGGAGGGTCGTCTTTCTGGCTCTTGGTCTCTAGAGAAAGGTGGTGCCTGCCTTTGAGGTCATAGGGCTTCTAGAGACTGCAGGCCTGCTTGGTAGCTGAAATTGCCAGGTGGAAAAGCCAGGATTTTCCAGAGGGTAGAAGCAGCCTTAACAGCTGACCAGGGAATGGATCGTACATGAATCAAGCAAGACCAGGAGAAGTAGGTCAGAAGCAAGGGTTGGACCTGGGGACCCAGAGCCATGGAGATCTAGAAGAGAAGCAGAGCTGTCTACACTGTCCTGGAGGGTTAGTTAGGACACAGATTACGGGGCTCTTCCCTCGGAAGTCCTGATTCGGTAGGTCTGGGGTGGGCCTTTCCAATGAGTTTCCCTAGGGATGTTGATGCTATTGGTTTTGAGGACTATTGGCTGGAGCAATATCTGGAGACAATTTTGGTTGTCACAGCTCTCATCTAAGGGGTAAGCCAGGCATGCTTCTAAACATCCTGTAATGCACAGGTCAGTCCCCCACAGCAAAGCATTCTCCTGATCCAAATGTCAGTAGAGCAGAGATCGAGAAACCCTGGTTTAGAAAGGAGCCAGGAATGGGCCAGTGGGTTGGAGTGGTTTTGGGGACACTTGACAGCTCTGGGCTAGAGGGGCAGCTGGGAGGTGGCCTTACCTGGGGGTAAGATTCTATTCCAGTTCTCACAAATTGGGATAGAGGTCCCATCAGATCTCAGTACAATACAAAATCAGAAGCTGCCTCAGGATACATGGTTTAGGTCACAGTCGGGCATCGGTGTCATATCCCTCACATAGAGACAGCCAGCAGGGCTGATAGAAAATTAGGGTCATAAAGTTGCCCTTGATTACTTTACTAATTTCTATGGGTTGTGGAATTTTTGCTCTTGTTCACTTTTCCTTGAGCTGCTTAGTAATGTTTCCACCTGAAAATTTGCAAAGGTATCTTTGTTGGCCCAAGGCGGAATGATTTTTTGGGTAAGCATGTTGGTCGAGTGACCTGGAGCCCGCGGAGAGTTGAAGATCTGGGTGGGGAGAGCACCATGCAGGGCAGATGAATCCCTTTCCATCTGGATGTTTTTCTGATCCAGTGCGTACTGTGAACTGAAGATTGGATAGACTTGTGAAGGATTACTCAGGAAGTCTCAGCCTTGCGGCTGGCTGCCGAGCAGGTGCTCTTGGAGAGAGGCATGTCAGCATGCAGAAGCAATGCGAGGTGGTTAGGAAGAGTATGGGCTTTGATGCCAGGCTGCCTGGGCTTGAATCCCAGCCCTGCCATGCAGTATCACTTCCGGCAAGTTAAACTTTTCTGTGCCTGATTCTATATATATACATATATATAATATATATATTATATATATACACATACCTCAGAAAAATGGAAAAATGCCTGGAACATTGTCAGGAAATATAAATGCTAGCTATTATTATTAACACTATTCTGTGTAGGCACTGATGGTCTTAATGAAACATTTCAACAGAGAATTAAGAGGACTTGGTGATTCCAAGGCTTCAGTCTCACGTACTGGGAAGTGCCAGGAAAAGTGGAGCTTCGTCTTAGATATTTTTAATTCTGGATCATCGATCATATAGCTACAAATACCTCAGAGCAGTTGGAGATACAGGACATGAAATGCTGAGCTGGACTGTAGATCTGAGTGTCAGTGACAAAGATGAGGTTGAGAGACAGGGAAATTTACAAAGAGAAACACTTTATACCCAGCATTTTATATATGTTGGAGAACAAAGATTGGGGGTGGGGAGGGCTGTGGGTAGGGGCTGAATACTGGCTTTCAAACACAGGAAGGGTGTCTCTGGGGCCAGTCTCCCGAAAACCCTCCAGGGGGCTGTAGCTGAGAGCACGTGAGGATGCTCAGGGAGGTAGCCCACTGGTTGAGGAGCCCAGCGAGGAAGGCTCCGCGGGGGCCCCTCCAGGCTGTTTGAGAATCGGAGGAGCTGTGAGGTCCCGGGTCCAGCCCACTGAGAGAGTCTGAGCCTGGGAGAACATCGCCTTGTAGCTCCATGTCTACTCTCTTCAGCCACTCGTCATGCAGAGTGTCCATTCCTTAGATCTTTGGTTCCAGTTCTGAGCTCGTGTCTGTGCACCCGAGGCCACTGGATCCCGCTCACCCCAGGTCCAGTCCGGCAGCTTCCAAGACAGGCACACGGGCGTCGTTCCAGATTCCACATGTCCGTCTGCTCCCTCTGACAACAGGAACACGAACCATCCGTTTGATTACAAGTGTTGCAGCTGGAATCAGAAGCCGTGCCCCACACACCCACCCACGCCAGCCCTTTCCCCCCGTCCTTCCCTCCACAGACATCCCAGGAGTTTGTGGAGAAACTGACCAAGAGACTCAAGAGACACCCCGAGGAGACAGGTGGTTTCCAGGAGGCACCGCTGGCCTACGATGCCATCTGGGCCTTGGCGCTGGCCCTGAACAAGACGTCCGGAGGGGGTGGCCGTTCGGGGGTGCGCCTGGAAGACTTCAACTATAACAACCAGACCATCACCGACCAAATCTACCGGGCAATGAACTCCTCGTCCTTCGAGGGTGTCTCTGTGAGTGAAAGCACCTCCTCACGCTCCCCTATCCTCCCCTGAGAGGGAGCGCGCCCTCCTTCCTGCACGCACCCATTAACCTGCAGTAATCGGTCTCAGACCCCCAAACCAGAAAACCCGTGAGAGACCAGAAGGGAAAATGCTGTATTCCATTCCTTTCAACCTCTCCCTCATGTATCTCCAGATATTGATGAGTCAGATGCGAATCATAGGATTTTAAAAGAGGAGATAGTCTGAAAGATCATCTCCTATCGCTCTCAAAGTGGGGAAATTAGAGTCCAGAGGGATTTGGTGACATGCCCAGGTCACAGCCAGAGGCCAGGTCTCCTGGGGCTCTAGCTGGGGATGTTTCCCACTCAAATCCCATGGGTGAAGCTTTTCCAAAGAAGAATGTTTCTAAAATCTAGGGTATGGGCATCTGGGGTATGTCCTATATGCAGGCAAATGCCATAAATAGAATTCATTCAGAGGCTCAATTACATCAAACACATAAGGATCCGGAGAGTGCCTGACGCTCTCTTTTGGCTCCTGCTTTTATCACCTTGGCCGGCCCTGCCTGTTCCCGCACTCAGGGTCACGTGGTGTTTGATGCCAGTGGAGCCCGGATGGCCTGGACGCTCATCGAGCAGCTGCAGGGTGAGCTCGGGCGCGGGGCCGGGCGGCCGGGCGGGGACTGGGCTGGGTCACCACCCGGGGAGGGACTTGGGGAGGGTGCCTCCCCGCCTCCTGCCCTTCTCTGAACTGGTTCATCCCGTGTTTACATAGTAAGAATAGTAAAAAGCTCAGAGAGGGGTGGGATGCCCGGAGCTGGGAGGGGCAGACACAGTCTTTCTCCAGTGGCTTCCCTTGTGATTTCAGAAATTTGCTTTTGGTGGCCTGGCTTTGAGGGGCTAATGCCTTGTCAGGTGCACCCCTGTGGACTCCAGGCAAGCCGAATCTAGCAAACCTGCTATTTTTAGAGGAACCTATTGCATTTCCTTGCTATATAAGCTAGCATTCCCGATTTTCGTGTCTCACGTGTAGTCTGGCTTTTCTAGATTGTATTTCCTTATACGTCAGCACGCACACGTACTTGGCGAGCTTCTGCGAGTTGGACTGTCCACATGCCGCTCCCAGCCTCCTCGAACGTGCAAAGTCTCCTTCTCCCAGCCCCCGCCCCACCCCGTCCGCAGATGTTCCTTGTAGCCCAGACCAGAGGGCTGTGGGTTGGCTTCTGAGGGAACAGTTCTGGAGCGGGAATTCTTAGGAATGGCTGAATTCCCCCCTCGTGGCTCTAAGAGGCAGATGCAACTTTCCAAGGAATTAAAACCCAAGCCAACAGAAGAGAAATTTCTAAAATTAAAATGAAAGCCACTGGGAAACTAGATCCTGTGATTCTGTCTGTCATGAGAGGGAGAATCAGCAGAAGCGCTGAAGCTTCAGAAGCCAGAATCAAAGTGCCAGACGACGGCCGGGAGAGGCGTGAGGCTGAGGGATGTGTCTGTGGAGCCCTCTCCAAGGAGGCCTCAAACACACAAGATGCTCCCCATACTTGTCCTTACGCTGCCCTGGCATCCACCTTCCATTGCCTTTCAGTCAGGTTGCGGACTCGAGAGAGCCGTGAGGTGCTCCCAGGGACCCGCAGGGGCTCAGGCACAGGCAGGGAGAGCGACTTCAGGGGAGTGGGAAGCTGGTGCTGGGGCCGGGCTCTTCACCCCCCCTCTTGTCTCCCACCCAGGGGGCAGCTACAAGAAGATCGGCTACTATGACAGCACCAAGGATGATCTCTCCTGGTCCAAGACGGACAAGTGGATTGGTAAGCAGGTCCTGTCTGTGTTTTCCTTCAGCGCCTCTGAGCAGCCAAGGGGAAGCATTGTGCGTGTGAACGAGGGTGGGGTGGCAGGTGCCATTAGCTTGAAGGGTGCCAGGGAGATGGGCCAGGGTCTGGGCTAAGACGTGGGTAGGGGACTGTGTATTTGGAGAGGGAGCAGTGCACTAGCCAAAATAATGCATTGCTCAGGTAATAGGATCAGAAGTGCGGGTGCACAGGGGGTAGCCATGGAAACCCCGTTTGGGTTTCCCAGATGTTCTGGTACCTTGATATATCTGAACTAGCTACTTTGAGCCCGGAGTCGCCTCGTCATCTCTCTCAGGAAACTGGTTGCTTAAATTATAGGAGAGGTTGCAAAACCTCATATGATTGTCTACCACTCAAATGTGCTTTTTAAAGAGACAAAGTGAGCGATTATTCCTTGTGCGCTTGGTGGGCTAAACAACTGGAAATGGGAAAGATACTCAAGGTGGACAAAAGGAAGGACCTGCGGATAAATAAAGGCTTGGCATGTTAAGGATGGAGGCAGCTGCCTGCTACCCTACCCAACTGGAAGCTCCTAGCTCCCAGCACTGCTGGAGTTCTGACATGTTTTTTATAATTTGAATTTAGGACAGTATTCTCTACTGCTATAAATGCTGCATGGCCTAAATTACACTTTTCTTTTTAAAGCTAAGCAAATTGAAATTAGTTTTTTTTTTTTTTTTTTTCCCCGCTGTGAACTAGTTGACAAATTTGAGCTTCCTCTTAATAATAACTAGAAAACACCTCTGGGAATATCATCCTGCTGGGGTTAAAAATCACAGATCGGGTGTTTTTCCTGAGGTTAGGAGACCAGACTGGATACTTTGAACTCTTTAGCTTTATGATCCTACAACTGTCTTTTGCAGCTTTTGATTTGAATTCTGAGAGACCTCATGAACTTTACCTCTCAGTCTTTCCCTTCTTTCCCTCCTATTTCCTTTGCTGCCAAAAAGACAGAAAACACAGAACAAACATTAACAGAAACAGACTGCAGCTTTGGAGATACATCTTAGCCTCCAGCTGCATTCCCTCCTCTCACTTCTGACTGCTTCCCGAGACCCTGAGCTGTAGGGAGCACCCCACTGAAGCAACCCCGATTCAGGGTTCAGGGCAGCGAGGGCCCCATGTCCTCAGGGCTAGAGACAGCTGTCCCTTGCTCCTTTCTCTGCCTCATCTTCATTTCCTTGTCCCCTCCTCCCCATCTCCCAGTGCCCTGCAGAAGGGGCCCTCGGGCTGACCAGACCCCCCTCCAGTGCTCTGCAGGAGGAACCCCCCAGCTGACCAGACCCCCTCCCCCCAGTGCCCTGCAGGAGGGGCCCCCCAGTTGACCAGACCAAACCCGCAGTGCCCTGCAGGAGGGACCCCCCAGCTGACCAGACCCCCCCAGTGCCCTGCAGGAGGGACCCCCCCAGCTGACCAGACCCCCCCAGTGCCCTGCAGGAGGAGACCCCTGGCTGATCAGACCCACCCCCCCAGTGCCATACAGGAGGGGCCCCCCAGTTGACCAGACCCCCCCCCAGTGCCCTGCAGGAGGGGCCCCCCAGCTGACCAGACCCCCCTCCAGTGTCCTGCAGGAGGGGCCCCCAGTTGACCAGACCCCCTCCAGTGCCCTGCAGGAGGAGCCCCCCAGCTGACCAGACCCCCCAGTGCCCTGCAGGAGGGCCCCCCAGCTGACCAGATCCCCCCAGTGCCCTGCAGGAGGGGCCCCCCAGCTGACCAGACCCCCTCCCCCCAGTGCCCTGCAGGAGGGGCCCCCCAGCTGACCAGATCCCCCCAGTGCCCTGCAGGAGGGCCCCCCAGCTGACCAGATCCCCCCAGTGCCCTGCAGGAGGGGCCCCCCAGCTGACCAGATCCCCCCAGTGCCCTGCAGGAGGGGCCCCCCAGCTGACCAGATCCCCCCAGTGCCCTGCAGGAGGGCCCCCCAGCTGACCAGATCCCCCCAGTGCCCTGCAGGAGGGCCCCCCAGCTGACCAGATCCCCCCAGTGCCCTGCAGGAGGGGCCCCCCAGCTGACCAGATCCCCCCAGTGCCCTGCAGGAGGGGCCCCCCAGCTGACCAGATCCCCCCAGTGCCCTGCAGGAGGGCCCCCCAGCTGACCAGATCCCCCCAGTGTCCTGCAGGAGGGCCCCCCAGCTGACCAGACCCCCTCCCCCAGTGCCCTGCAGGAGGGCCCGCCAGCTGACCAGACCCCCTCCCCCAGTGCCCTGCAGGAGGGTCCCCTCAGCTGACCAGATCCCCCCAGTGCCCTGCAGGAGGGTCTTCCAGCTGAGCAGAGCTCCTCTTACCCCTAATGCCATGTAGGAGGGGCCCCCAGCTGACCAGACCCCCTCCCCCCAGTGCCCTGCAGGAGGGTCCCCTCAGCTGACCAGATCCCCCCAGTGCCCTGCAGGAGGGTCTTCCAGCTGACCAGAGCTCCCCTTACCCCTAATGCCATGCAGGAGGGGCCCCCCCGGCTGACCAGACCCTGGTCATCAAGACATTTCGCTTCATGTCCCAGAAACTCTTCATCTCGGTCTCTGTGCTCTCCAGCCTGGGCATTGTCCTGGCTGTGGTCTGTCTGTCGTTTAATATCTACAACTCTCATGTCCGGTAAGTTTCCTTTCTGTCACTGTCCTCCTCTGTCTGCCCCTCGAAGACAGTGAGCATGCCCCTGGCAGGGACTGAGATGAGACCTGTGCAACTGCTGAGGTCGTCGGGGGTCGAGGTGTCCACTCTGACCTATGCTTTCCCAGGGACCGTGACCACCAAAGGGGGAAACCAGACCCACGTCCTATTCCAGCTCCAGAGCAGCTAACCGAAAACTAAAAGTTCTTGGGGTGACAGTGAGGGCTGTACACCGTGTGTGCCACGGGGGTGCTGGGGAGCCCTGTGCACGCACCGCCCGCCCCCGGCCCAGGCTGCACCAGGCGCTCTGCCGCTGCCCATGGCTGCAGGCTGGGCCAGGCCCTGGTGGCTCCGAAGAGCCAGCCTCCCTGAAGAAGAGGTTAATTCTTCTCCTCTCCCTCCTCCTCTCCCGCCTCTGCCCTAGTTATATCCAGAACTCCCAGCCCAACTTGAACAATCTGACGGCTGTGGGCTGCTCCCTGGCGCTGGCTGCCGTCTTCCCCCTCGGGCTGGATGGTTACCACATCGGGAGAAGCCAGTTCCCCTTCGTCTGCCAGGTGAGCAGGAGGTGGGCAGACTCCCCATGGGACGTGGCCCTGCCCTGGAGCCGCTCCTGGAGGCACAGTGCCTGGTCTTTCCTCCCCTGTCCCTGCTCCCCCTGGTCTCTGCCTGGCTGCATCCCTTCTTCCTGACCTCCAGACCTTTTCACTGTGTGGCTCTAGCCAGTTCCAAGGTTGCCATGGCACGCCTCGCAGAGAAGGGGGAGGCTCTGAGGGTGCAGGAAGGGGTCTACACAAAGAACCCTCCAACCCTGGCAGCTTGGCTGTGCTGTGGGGGCTGAGCCCAGGAACTGCGCTCCCAGGGGGAGGGGGGGAAGGACCGAGGTAGAGACCTGACCTGACAGCAGGGGGCTGGGGGCAGGAAGGAGGTGCGTGCTTGGTGTTTGGGGTGTGGGAGGTCCTGGGGCTGTGGGAAAGGCTGGCTTCAGTAGCCATATTTGTGCAGTTCTGTTCTGCTGGTAGGAAACAGGCCCCCGTCCCTGCCCGTCCGTACTCCTCCTTCCTGTGCCCTGTCCCGACCATGCGGCTTGCATATGGCCTTTGCACACACAAGCACACTTCCCCAGAGGCTGTAGGTCCCCCGTGAAACCAGAGAGCAGTGGGGGGGTGGGCGCTAAGCTGCGGGGCAGCATGAGAGGTTTCTGCACAAAGTGCTGTGGGAGCAAAGAGGGAGCTGCTCAGGAGGTAGCTGGACCGGCATTGGAATATCAAAAGATGCGTGGGCTTTCCTCAGCTGGAGGAATTAGGGTGGTCACTCATGTGGCCTGCAGGGACGGAGATACCAGTAGATCAGGTTCGGTGTGGCTGGAGCCTGGGGGAGAAAAGGGCCGAGGAGCCTGGGGGGATGGGCTGGAGCTGTGTTGTGAAGGGTCTGGTGCTGCACCACACACTGGGGGTCCGAAGGGATTCACCCCAGGAGATCGCAGCAAGGTCGCCCTGCTGGCAGAGGAGAAGGTGGGTGGGAGGAAGCTTGCTGGCCCTCTGCACACCCCCTCCGCTCCTGGCTGCACCTCTGTTGCACACGGTTCTGCCCTGCTCCCTCTCCTATCCTAGGCGCGTCTCTGGCTCCTGGGTCTGGGCTTTAGCCTGGGCTACGGCTCCATGTTCACTAAGATCTGGTGGGTCCACACGGTCTTCACAAAGAAGGAGGAGAAGAAGGAGTGGAGGAAGGTGAGCTGCTTCTTAACCTCAGCCTTAGGTCCTTGGCTCTCGGGGTTTAGAGGGTTCCCCGACCTGCCTGTGCTCTGTGTCCATCCAGACCCTGGAGCCCTGGAAGCTGTATGCCACGGTGGGCTTGTTGGTGGGCATGGATGTCCTCACTCTCGCCATCTGGCAGATCGTGGACCCTTTGCACCGGACCATTGAGGTAGCCGTTGAGGGGAAGGCACTGGGGGTCTCTGCGCTGCCTGGGGTCTGAGGAGGAAAGCCACTCGTGGAGAGTGCTCTCCAGCCTTCTGCACAACAGCAGCTGTCAGGAGCCCCAGCGCAGGTGGGGATCCAGGTGGTGGGGGTCCAGGAAGGATGTGTAGACGTCCCAGGCATCGTGGAAAGCTGGGGGACATGCACTTCCGAGGTGTTCGTGAAAGCACTCCTGAGCCTAGAGTGGGGCCTGGCCTGGGAAAGAGGGGGCAGCGTTGGGGGTCAGGGACTGAGCAGAGGTGGGGCAGGGAGGGTGACCGCCGTCTTCCCTGGGGCCCTATTTCTCCCCTAGACTTTTGCCAAGGAGGAGCCGAAGGAAGATATCGACGTGTCCATCCTGCCCCAGCTGGAGCACTGCAGCTCCAAGAAGATGAATACGTGGCTTGGTGCGTGGGGTGTGGGGGAGGGGTGGGGCGAAGACAGCAGGCTGGGGGACAGAGGGTCTTCGGGAGAAGGGGCAGTGTGAGTGTCCTCTGTGTCACTGTACTGGTCCTTTCTGGGAATGGGGGAGAGTTGGTCTTTTTCCGTGAGGAGCTGGGGGTCTAAAGCAGGGATGAGGCAGACCGGTGGCAGAGCGGCCCATGGGGACAGCCTGACACCATCCGTCTGGTCAGCTCCCTAGGGTGAGACCAGGGCTGTGAGGGCCTGGCTTAGGCCCCTTTTGGCCCCTGAACATTGGTCTGTGACCAGAAGGGGCAAAGCCTCCCCTCAGCCTGGAGGGTAAGGAGGTGAGACGTTGTGTGGCTGACGCCGGCTCTCAGCAGTCTTCTTCCCGTGTCCCAGGAGGAAGTGGTGAGGTCTGGACACATTGGGGGGATGGACAGAGACGGGTGTGCTAGGTCGGAGGGGCCGACTGGAGCTCTAAGCAGGAACAGCAGTAGGTGAAGGACGTGGAGGGCGTAGGGAGGGAGTGGACGCATGGGGTCGTGTTGCCCAGGTGACCGTTTGCTCCGTTCCAGGCATTTTCTATGGTTACAAGGGGTTGTTGCTGCTGCTGGGCATCTTTCTTGCTTACGAGACCAAGAGCGTGTCTACGGAGAAGATCAACGACCACCGGGCTGTGGGCATGGCCATCTACAATGTGGCGGTGAGCCCCGGACGGCTGGCGCTGACCCCAGGGCTGCCGGGGGAGAATCAGCACTGGGTCAGTGGGTGGAAGTTAGTGCCTCTGGTTTGTAAAGCACTTTCCAGTGGGTAAAGCGGACTCTCTTCCCGTGACCACCCATGAAGCACACATTAGTGCCCCCCTAAACAGGTGAGAAAGCAGAAGCAGGGAGGTTAGATGGCTTGTCTGTGGTTCCCTGGCTGGAATCCGAGTCAGCTTCCTGCCAGATCTCCCTGACCCTCGATGCTTGGGGACTCTGTGCGTGTGTGAGGATCCTAGGACCTCTGCCTTGAGGGAGGGGTTGACCTGGAGTGGGATGTGGTTTGGGATTCTTCCCGATCTGGAGTTGAGGGTGGCCTGGAGTCTGGACCCTCTTCCGATGGGAAGTTCCCCCAGGACCTGTCCTCATGGGCTCTCTCCTGGGGGAGGAAAGCCTGGAGGTCCCAAACAGGGTCCACCCACAGGTCCTGTGCCTCATCACTGCCCCGGTCACCATGATCCTGTCCAGCCAGCAGGACGCAGCCTTCGCCTTCGCATCTCTTGCCATAGTGTTCTCCTCCTATATCACTCTGGTCGTGCTCTTCGTGCCGAAGGTGAGGCGCCCCCCACTCCTCTGTCCCCGCAGTCCACCCCTACTTCCTGGGACCCTCTCCCACTCCTGCCCTTGGTTGGGGCCCAGCTTGCCCCTCTATTTTCATTCTTTTCGACTCCAACCCACCACCTGCTAGTCGCTGACAGTCGGGGCTCCACCACCTCATGCCGCAAACCTTCGCCCCCAGATGCGCAGGCTGATCACCCGGGGAGAGTGGCAGTCGGAGGCGCAGGACACCATGAAGACGGGCTCATCCACCAACAACAACGAGGAAGAGAAGTCCCGGCTGTTGGAGAAGGAGAACCGGGAGTTGGAGAAGATCATTGCTGAGGTGTGGGGGCGGCGGGGGCGGTGGGGGGTGAGGGGCATTGGCACAAATCTGTGCGCAGGGACCTCTCTCCCCTCCCCGGCCCCCCACTCCTCATTTCCCTGGTCCCTCTTTTTCACCTGCTGCCCCCTCTGCTCTTTGGCTCTCCTCGATCTTTCCTGCTGCCCCATTTTCACGTCTGCTGTCCACCCTGGCCTCCGTCCCCCTGTCTTACGCTCACAGCCCACCTTCCCCACATTCTTCCAACCTCTCCCAATCTCTCTTCCTGCAGAAAGAGGAGCGCGTCTCCGAGCTGCGCCATCAGCTTCGGTCTCGGCAGCAGCTCCGCCCCCGGCGCCACCCCCCTACGCCCCCAGACCCCTCAGGGGGCCTGCCCAGGGGCCCCCACGAGCCCCCTGACCGGCTCAGCTGTGACGGGAGCCGGGTTCATTTGCTGTACAAGTGAGGGCCCGAGGGGAGGAGGAGGGGCTGGGGGAAGGCCTCCTCTGTGACTCTGGGGTTGTCTGGGTCCCCAGGACTGTGGAACCGGCGTGTTTTCTCTCGTGTGCTCGCTGTTTTATAGCCACTGTGCCGTCTAGTGGGTGCCTGGCTGCAGCTTCCCTGGCCCCTCGCAGTGCGCCATGCCCCTTCCCCTCCCGCTAGTGCCCTCTCTCCCTACCTGGTCTCCTTCCACTGGCCCACGCCTCACCCCTCCACCAGCTCCGTCCTTCTGGAGTTTCCGGCCTCCGCCCTGTGTGTGCTCATGCTTCCCAACACACGTGCTTGTGTGCATGCGTGCTCACATGTGCTTTCTTCTCCCTCCTGTGCTCCTGTGTGCGCCTTGTCCTCGCCTCCCTCCGGCGCTCTCGTGGCCACTGCGCCCTTTGTCTGCCGCGCGGAGGCCTTCCCCACCGGCGCACGTCCGTGTTTACCCATGCGTTCTCCCTGTGTGTGCTCATGGCACCTGGGTACCCTCACCTTTGTACCTTAAAATCATTGTATTCTCCCAACAGAGCCAGAGGCACCCACCCTACACGTCATTGTGCACCTTCCCCAATTCCCATCCTCACATGCTTTCTGCTTGAACCCCCCTTTGTGCTCATGTACTGCACTAGGTCCACACTCCCAGTCCTCCTTCCCAGGACTGCTCCCTTTGGTTTTGTGTTTTTCTGGGGGGAGTTAAGGGAGAAGAAATGGGGGCAGGCTTGGGGAGCTGCTTCCAATAGACAGTTGGTGAGAATCCCAACCACAAGAAGGCCCTGTGACAACTGGCACAGACAGATGGAGGCATCCCCTTCATGCCGTGGTGTCTCTTGGGGAGGGATCTCCCCCAGTCTCAATAAACCAGTGAACAATGTGACTCAGCGACTCGCCCCTTCCTGTGAACAGATTGGGCTTCAGTCCAAGGAGGGAGGCTCGGGGTCTTCATGTTAGAGAAAAGGCACTGGGGTGGAGGGGTGGAAAGAGGGGTTGGGTTGGTCCACTGAGGGCCTAGCAGGGCAAATCAGGACAGGGTTAGGCTGAGACAAGTGATGGCATGAGTGCCTGCAAGTGTGGAGGGGTCCACTCTGGGTCCGCCGACCCGAGCGTCGGTCACTACCGCGTGGAAACAAGTTCCTGATCTCTGTTCTCCGTGGCCTCATTTGTGAAGGTAAGAGCAGACATCCTGCTCATTGCCGTCACGCTGGGTGCAAGGACCGGTGCTCGGACTGTCCTTGGCCCATGGAGTATGCTCGTCCTTGCTAGCCACAGTCAGTCCTGCTGCATGAGCCCTCTGACAGTGGTGGGCACTTCCTGGGAGCCCAGAGGACGTGGCTGCTCAGATGTGAGCCCCCTCCCTCCTAAGAACCAAGAACAGTGGGTGAGACAGCCCATGAGACAGCCTGTGAGGGCTTCCAGCCTGCAAAGTCTGAGAGCTCTGAGCAGCTGGGAAGGAAATTACTGTCCAAGAAAAGAAAGTATTGAGTGCTCAATGAGGGAAAGGAAACTTGCTGAGACTCTTACAAATCTTCATGTCCTCTTAGAGAAGTGTTTCTTTGCAGCTGGACTTTTCTCTTTCCCTTTGGCACTGGTTTTTTTTCTTAAGCCATTCTCACATTTTTGCAAAAGAGCTGAAGGGTTGAGTGGGTCCATCATCCTGTTCAGGAGCCAGTTTCTGAAATTCCATGAGAGTGCATGCAGGTTAACTGCCAGACCAGTGCTTGAGTCCACTGTGATTATTTGGCTCAGGCCAATTGGAAGAAATGAGTTCCCCTCTTCCCACAGTGGCACATTCCCAAGAAAGGGGGAGATGCCCGTGGATAAGCCTGCAGCCTGGAAAATGAATGGTTGGCTTCAGAACCGCCCTGGGTAGAACCGAAAAGACCAGAATTACCACCTCCAACTTTCTTTGCACTTAGGTGGGGTGTAAATTATAGACAAAGGATCAGAAGTCCTGCTGGGACCCAGGGTGAGCCAGATTTTCTCTGCAAGCAGGACTCAGGAGACAGCTGAAGGAGGGCTGGCAGAGGCCCCCGGGGGAGGGAGGTGGTGAGAGCAGCACCCAGCCGTCCTCCAGCGCCGCCTCTGTCCAGACAGGACTCACCCACAGGCGTGCATCAGCGTCGTCTCCTGACTTTGGAGCACGCCCGGGTCTGGGCTGCGTGTGGGGTTGGCCTCTCTGCCCACTCGGTCACTAGCAGCGCATTTCGGAGGGCTCTGTGCTGTGTTGGTTTTGTGAGAGAGTTCTGATTGGGAGCGCTGCTGGGGCAGGCGTCCCTCTGGGCCCTGGGCTTCACGGGACGCACATTCTCGTCGTGGGAAGGCAGAGTAACTACGGAAGCAGGTCAAGGACAGAAACAAGGTAGGTGGGAGAGCGACCTGGAGTGCTGGTGTGGCAGTCCTCAGCTCTGAGGCTCAGGGCAGCCCTGTAAGGAAGGTGCTGTGTGCTCTGGCATGGAGACTGCAGCTCAGGGACAGGGAGCCCCTTGCCCAGGGTGGCACCACTAACGAGGAGTGGAGCCCGCCGGCAAGCCGCGCCTGTTGGGATTTATTGCCGCAGAACCTGTCACCCTAAACGGTAGCCTAAGACACTAACAATTTTTTTCTCCTGGTTTCTGTGGGTCAGGAACTCACACGGGATGGTGGGGAGATGCCCGGAGGCTTGAAGGCTGGGGGTCGGAGTCATGGGAAAGGTCTGAAGATGGGTGGTGGCTGTCAGCTGAGACTTAAGTGGCTGTCGGTGGAGCCCTACGCGTGGCCTTGCTGTGTGGCCTGGGATCCAATGGGGTGTATCCTGGGAGAGACGGGAGGGGAGCCAGCTAGGCTGATGGGTGTCCTTTTTCCAGCGTAGCCTTGGAAGTCCCATGGCATCACTTCTGCCGAATCCCATTGGTCCAGGCCGTCCCTGGTTCAAGGGGAAGAAACACAGACCCCACCTCTTGGGACGAGCATCGCACTGTAAGAAACCATGTGGGATGGGATAAGTACGCTGTTGCAGCTGCCTTTGGGAAGAATGATCCATCCCCTGCTGTGCTGGTCTGCCTACTCAGAAGCCGGGTCACCCACCTCCTCACACTGCGTGTCTGCACCCCACTCTGATCACCCAGTCTTGCCTGCTGGCGGTCAGACTTTTAGTAGGGGCCTTTACTTCTGGGCAATTCAGGGCCAGCAGCCATCCTACACTAGCTTTTTCTGCCAATGGTGGACGCTCCCACCATCTTTTGTAATTTCAGGTCACTGGGGACTCAGGCTATTGGAGCAGGGAGTTTTGTTCCTTTGCACTTCATGGTCCGTTAACAAGGGAAATCAGAGGACAGGCTCCCCACTCCTCCAAACAGCAGTGATTTTCAAAAATACTTCTCCAGTATGGTGTCCCCTTATATGGCCCCCTGGAGCAGGGAAGGAAAGGCTAGAGGTGTTCACAACAGAAAGACAAACACATTTTTTTGTTTTGCTTTTTAAGATTTTATTTATTTGTCAGAGTGACAGAGAGAGAGAGCACAAGCATCAGAGCATCAGGCAGAGGGAGAAGCAGACTCCCCGCGGAGCAGGGAGCCTGACCTGGGGCTCGACACCAGGACCCTGGGACCATGCCCCGAGCCGAAGGCAGACGCTCTATGACTGAGCCTCCCAGGCGCCCCGACAAACACGTTTTTGGACACTGCATCGCACATACATGCGGGACACCCAGTGATGAGTGACCCAAGGGGCCCGTTACAGGTGGGGCTTAACCACTTTAGGCCAAACAGGGAAAAGGTAGTTGAGTGGAGTTAAGGGAGGAAGTCAGGGAAGGAGTGGTAAAGGAGGGTTGCATAGTTCGGTTAGGCAGATTTAAGTCAATGACTTCACCATTGATAGAAGGTGTGAAGATCCCTGTCTCAGGGAGGAAGGCACCTTTACAAATGTGAATTACTTTGCCCTGCTTTTAGAGCTTTTCCTGCCTGGCTGGTCCTCAACGGCCTTGGCTCAAAATAATCCATATGCCAAAGAGGCCTATTTTGGAGGCGTCCGCTGGTACCCTCCCAGGGTACGTGATTAATTCTGCCTAGGAGAAACAGGAGCCTGGCTCCACCAGGGGCTGGAGGCAAGCAGCGGGAGCTGGGCCCTGTGCATTTGCATCTGCTCAGGATTCAGGGAGCCTGTCAGAAGGGAGCTGGTGTCCATATTGAGTAGGCAGCTAAAACCCTGAGTCCTTGAATGCTGGCCTTTAAATATTTCCAACGCAAGTGCTGTACTAGGTGGGCAGGTAAGTGCCTGTCCTCGTGGGACCTAATTCTTACAGGCTTCAAGCATTTGTGAGGGATCCCTTTCTCTAGTTCCGTCCAGTTCAGTAGCCTGCATGCACTCCTAAAATAATGCCTACCTTCCTCCTTAATCACTCCACTCCCTGGTATAACTCCTTCTCCCACAGCATCCCATCCTCATGATGTGGTTTTGGAATATAGGTGAGGTTCGGTGGGGTGAGGTCCCGGGCTGACGACCAAGAAAGAATTCTTGAGACGTCTCTGGTGCAAAATGGTGGTTTAGTAAAGCCCGGGGACAGGACCCGTGGGCAGAAAGAGCTGCTGCCCTGGGGTTGGGAGGGGAGGCTGATTATATACTGTGAGGCTGGGGGAGGTAAGAAAAAGGGAGGTTTCGAGAAAGCTTTCATGTGTTAAAGAAGGTTCATAGGAAACCGGAGGCCTTGCCATTGTCGAGTCAAGGTTGTTTTTCCCTCTAGCAAGGCAGTAACATGAAGACAGTTGGGAGCTTCCTGGAGGAACATTACACTCTGCCCGCTTAAAGTCTCTGTCCATGGGCTGCAGGTTATGAGGACATTTAATTCTATCTACATTCTCTTCTGGAAGCTAAGCCGTTGATAGAAATGCTTTGTTCTTGTAGATTGCGAAGACATTTGTAAACTGAGGGACACTCAGGTCTTGCAGGATTGTGATCTTCATTAGTTACCTATTTGTTTTTCCTTGAGGTCAGCCAGGAGTGCCTGAGGAATGTCACATACATCCCATGGGGGGCAGATTGTGGGATGTCAGCTTCCGCTTTGTCCTCAGGTAGCTTTCTGTTCCCTCATCACTCAAGACCGTTTACCACTTTACACGTGGTACATCGGCAAATATTCCATATTAATTTTGCTCCCTCTGCGGTGGTTCAAACCTCTAGGAAGAACCTTCTGTTTCCCACACACCCATGCACTCACGCACTTTGTTCCTTTGGGTTCCTTGTGAGGAGTGATGGGAGATCTCACACAAACGGTGCTGGGAGGCCAGCAGAGGGAGCTGTCGGCCCTACCGCTCCTGGTGACCAGCAGGCCCGACAGGAAGACAGGGAGGGGACCTCGCAGGTGGATACCACTCTACTATTCCAGCAAGATGGAGGGAGCTTTCTCATCCCCCTCCCCTCCCGCCGCTCAGGCAGTGAGGAGCCACCACACTTTGAACCCCCATCCCCGGTTTACTGCAGTGGACTGCTAGTTACTAACAGCCTTCTCCACTTACCCCTTTATCCTTAAAAAAAAAAAAAAAAAAGTGTGCCTCTCCTGTGTTTCCTGGACTTGTCTACTGTTTTGCTGCACTTTGTTTGGCCCAGATTACAATTCTTTTTTTTTTTAATTCCTGAGTAAACCCATCTTGTGCTGGTGTGATAACTGGCAGTTTTTACTCGTAAGGCTAACAGCCTCAAACTCAGTTATTTAAGCTGGAAATATGTCTCTGACCATCTCTATCTTCCCTGCACACTTTGAGGATTATGACTGAGTTAGCATAGATTTTCCCCTGAAGTTTTGAGTAGATAACTTCAGAGGTAGAATTAATTCAGAATGAGATGCGAGTGTTAAACCATGTATTCAACAGGTCAGGTTTCATTAAAACAGTTTCTTTTAGACTGCTTCATATAATTCTCTGTGTACAGAGCTGAAGAACAGGTGCAGGTGAGAGAAAAGGTGGAAGGGGTCATGAGAAAAAGAAATTACATAAGTGATTTGAAAAGTGGGATTAGGGTTAGCAATACTTGTAGGAATGAGATTAGCATATTAATATCAGATGGGGGATCTACATTAAGATCAGGATATAGTCTAATAGGAGGCTGAGGAGACAATAAGATTACCGCACCTGGATGGCTGGGAAGAGTAGGATGAACACAGAGTTAAGGATGCTGTTGTGTGCTGGTGCAGGGAGAAAGTTCCACCAAAGCCATTTTGTGTTGGGATTAGAATAAAAGTAGGATTTTTCCATTTTCTTATTTCATCAGCATGCACCAAAGAGAATTTGGTGTTGTCATTGCCATGAAAAAGCTGAGACAGCATGTGTGCAATTAGGACCCCCAGAAAGCTCTACGCATTCTTTGGAGAGATTCATTCATTCATTCATAGAATTAATTGAGTGCCAATTTTCCGCAACATTTTGGCCCTTGCCTTCCAGGAGTCTGAAATCTAGTGGGGGATCTAAGCCAGGAACACACACCATGAGCCGTAACAAAATTTCTTCCAAGCAGATACTGTTACTTGATCACGTGGGATGCTTTGAGGCATTCAATAAACTCTTCTTCCCAGGAAGGAAACCTCCTTCGGATGCAAAATCGGATTAGATATATTTCTAGATGGGGATGATTTCCTCAAAGTTTACTGAGAAGCTGAGACTTCTTACCCGGGTGGTGGAAATACTGTTTCTACCAAAAGACAGGGTTAAGTACACAGAGACTTGAGTCGGCCTCCTGGGGGCAAATCACTGACCTTAAGCTGCTGCTTAAATCTGTGTCTTTGTGCATCTGAAAAAGCTAGGATCTGCTTCATGGTGTTGTGACAGGGATTAAATGAGTCAATATGTGTAAATCACTTTAAATGGTACCTGGAGTGCCCTAATCAATACATAAATACTTGACGATGACAATGTCACCATTTCCATCTGTCTGAGCAGAGTGTGGGACTGATGATGACCTCCAAGAGAAGCCAGGTGCTGTGCCACACTCCACCGGTAGAAGCTGCCAGAGCCCACCTGGTGGACATGTTCCTGCCCAGTCCCCGAGGTGGGGGTGCTCCTGGCTCCGAGATTGGCCTGGAGAGGAAGAGGCCCGCACCTAGGTGACCCGTGGGCGCCGGGGGAAGGAACAGATGGACTGAGGTGACCCGTGGACTCCGGGGAAGGAACGGAGGGACCAAGGTGACCTGTGGATGCTGGGGGAAGGAACGGAGGGACCAAGGTGACCCGTGGATGCTGGGGGAAGGAATGGAGGGACCAAGGTGACCCGTGGACACCGGGGGAAGGAATGGAGAAGCCGAGGTGACCCATAGACGCTGGGGGAAGGAACAGTGGAGCCAAGGTGACCCGTGGACGCTGGGAGAAGGAATGGAGGGACTGAGGTGACCCGTGGGTGCTGGGGGAAGGAACAGAGGAGCCGAGGTGATCCATGGACGCCGGGAGAAGGAATGGAGGGACTAGGTGACCTGTGGATGCCGAGTGAAGGAATGGAGAAGCCGAGGTGACCCGTGGATGCCAGGGGAAGGAATGGAGGGACCAAGATGATCCATGGATGCCGGGGGAAGGAATGGAGGAGACAAGGTGGCCCGTGGATGCTGGTGGAAGGAATGGAGGGACTAAGGTGACCTGTGGACACATTTGGGAAGCAATGCCGGTGCTGAGGTGACCTGTGGTGTGTGCGTGTGTGAGAAATGCAGACACTCAAGTGACTCTCCCCTCTCTCTCCCGAGGTTCCTCTGTTCCTAAGCCTAAGGTGCGGGGACACTTGAGTACCATAAGAGAGGTTGCATGGCTTGGATCTTAGGTCTAAAGTGTGTGTTCTTGGTCTGGTTTCAGAGCTTGTCTGGCCTCAGCTCCCCTCTCCTGCTGTCATTTGGGAGGATGAAATGGATGGACAATGCAAAACACACAGACGGAAGTGGGAAAAACTGGAGGGAGAAGCAAAATGATGTGGCAGGGATCAGAAATGGGGGTGAAACTGTTATGACACATAGTTTAGGCACATCATGGTGGAGGCAAAGACCATTAAAGACAAAATAGAGCAAAGAAGAAATACTCAATCTGAAATCTATCCTGTTTCACATATTGGTACGCTCCCCTCCTCAGCCCACCTCCAGTCTCTGCCTTACAGGCACACACAAACAGCACATGCACGCACGCACATGGCTATCATCCACCGGCATGGCACAGTGGGGGAGGGCACAGGCGTGGGGAACACAGGCTTCCCATCAAAAGCACGAGGACCTCCTCTGGACTGGAAAGCACAAGGAGCAGTTCTCAGCTCCCCCTTGTGTCCCTGTCCTTCCCCAGCAACCTCCTGAAGGCCCTCTTTACCTCTTTGTTCCTCAGGGTGTAAATGAGAGAGTTAAGTGCTGGAGTGCCCACAGCATAGAATAGACCAAAGAACTTGCCCCTTTTGCGAGCATAGGAATTTTGGGACTGGAGGTAGACAGCAATCACTGAGCTGTACAAGAGGGTGACCATGGCAAGATGGGAGGAGCAGGTCCCAAATGTCTTTCTCCACCCTTTTGTAGAGTTAATCCTCAGCACTGCCCGGGCAATGGCACAGTAAGACACAAGGATGAGGCTGAGGGGCACAACCAAGATGAGGATGCTGGCAACAGCCATCTGGATCTCATTGTAGGTGGTGTTCCCACAGGACAGTCTGATTAGAGCTGGGACTTCACACAAAATCATCCACCTGCTGGTGGGGACAGAAGGGCAGGCGGAGAGTTGGTGGTGTCCCGACTACTGACTCCTGCAGACTGATGACCCAGGCCCTGGATGCCAGCTGCCAGCACAGGCGGGGGTGGATGATGGTGGTATAGTGGAGAGACTGGCAGATGGCCACATAGTGGTCGAAGGCCATCACTGTCAGGAGGATGCACTCAGTGGTCCCCAGGAACAGAAAGATGAAGAGCTGAACAGAGCAGCCAAGGAAGCTGGGTCTTTGGGCCCCAGAGGTTGACCAGCATCTGGGGGATAGAACTTGTGGTGAAGCAGAGGTCCAAGAAGAACAGGTTAGAGAGGAAAAAGTACATCGGGGAGTGGAGCCTGGGGTCCTGCACGGACAGCAGAATGATGAGGGTGTTGCCCACCAGAGTCAGAAGGTAGGAAGTGAGGACAACCACAAAGAGGATTCTTTCTAGTCCTGGGTGTTCAGAGAAGCCCAGAAGGAGGAAGCCCCCAGGGGAGCTCTGGTTGGCCATGGCTTGTTCCTGCCCTGGTCTGGAGGGATGAGGGCAGTGTGTTCCGAGCTGTCGTCCGAAACCTCACCTGGTACTGGTCAGGTCACAGCAGGCGCACCTTTTTCTTCCCCTCTTCCCGCCAGTGTCCTTTCCCAGGCACACCTCCCTCAGCAGTTCCTTCCCTTCCTGTCCCTCCCGGTCAGTGTGGTCTAGAAGGCTGGGGGCAGCAGGACATGCTGGCAGATGGATGGAGCTGTATGCTGGGGCCTTGGGCTGATGGCTGAGCATAAAGGAAGCTGGTGGAAAGCATGCAGGCGTGAGCTGATTAAATACTTCAGCACCACGTGTATGGAATGCCTCTGTGTCCTGAGTGCTGTTCTAAGTGTTGCATTGTCCCTATGCGTTTGTTGGAAGAACCAGCAAAGTCATGAATTTTTCAAGTGGATTTTCAGATTATAAGCTATCTACTTAGAGTTGATCATTTATCTATTTGTCAGACGAATGTTGTAGAGCTATTTATACTACATATATTCTGTGCATCTTTTTTTTGCAAGGGAGCTTATTAGAGACAGGATGTTGTATCTATGAGAGAGGTTTTCCCTTTGTGTCTAACAACCCCATTCACAGAGCAGTTTGGTTGCCCAAGTTGCTGAGCCAACTGTCTGGCTGGGGGGATTGGTCCACATGCCCAGTCACTGCCTTGACAAGCTTACAGGTAGGAGGCAAGCATGGCCCCAAGCACATTAAAATCATTGAGTTCACAGAAACATTATCAAAGACCCCGAGCTTTCAGGGTCAGGAATACTAGCACACTGAGTGAGGGAATAAGGTCTCTAATAAGGTGAAGGATGAATTTGGGTGGATGTATCAGGGAAAGCATCCTAGAGGAGGTGACTGTATGTTTTCTATAAAAAAGAGGAGCATTGGGCATAGAAGGCCAAGTCAGAGATAGGGCAGCTCCCTGGTCTTAGCCGACCGCCAGCATCAGGGAGGGCTTGGGGTGGGGCCGGCTGGCCCAAGTGCCCGGGTAGCCTGCAGGGTAGCGTGAGCATCTCCTAATACAGGTTCCCATCCTGTTGCATCTCTTTTTCCTAGAGATTTCTGCTTCTCTATCTTCCCTGGTTTGTTCTTTTTCACCAATGCTTCTCTCCCTTATAGGACATATTTTAAATTTTTGTAATATTTTTATACATTTAAAAAAGTGTGAGTAAAGCACATCTCTACAGTTTAATGAGTAAGAAAGTCAACCCCTGGCATGACCACGAAGAACTGAGCACATGTTTCAAGTATCTTAGATGCTCCCACGTGCCCACACCCCAGATGGAACCACCATACTGCATTTCTAATTATTCCTTTGTTTTCTTTCTGGAGATAGAGTTTACATAGACCCTTTTTAAAGTGTATAATTTAGTGGTTTTTAGTATATTCACTATTGTGCAACCAGTACTATCAGCCTCCAGAACATCTCATCAGCCCCAAACAAAACCTCATGCCAAGGAGCAGTCTCCCCTCCTTTGCTTTCTTTGTGATAGTCAACTACTGTAACCTAAACAGTAGCCAGCTGTTTTTGTTATTCCTCAAATCTCTTCCTAATCACTTTGTTTGCATTTCTGAATTTCTCATTCTCCTGGTGCTCCCCTCCCTCCTTCCTGAGTTCCTGTAGATGGCCTCTCCTTAGTGACACCTCGCCTTTTCTCCCTTGTCTCTGTCTTTTCCACACTCTCTCATTTACCATTTTGTTCCTGGCTCTTCCCCCCTGACACAGTCATTCAGTGGTTTCTGCATTTATTCGTTTCTTGGGCTCCAGGAGTGCCAGCCAGCAGTGTGATGGGAGCCAGGACATGGGTGGGGGGCCCACTCAAAGGAGTTTGTGATGATCTAGAGCTACTTGCTACGGCTGTTAGTAGCTAGCATGTGTGGAGTGCTTCCTACATGCCTCACAGCTACCCAATCACCTGGATCTCACAGCAACCTTGCAAACAAGATGCTCTTATTCCAACTGTATCAAGAAGTAAACAGTTTCGGAGGTTAAGAAACATGGCTAAGGTCACCCATCCAGTAGGTGCCAGGGCCAGGAGTGTAGACCCTGGTTAACTTCCACCCTGGAGCTCCACTGTTGGGGGCCAGGTAGGAGCTGACATCTTGGAGAAGAACAAACTTTCTACTTACCCTCAGTCAGATTAAAATCCCCTCTGTCAACGTGGTAGACCACATTAACAAAAGAAGAGACAAGAACCATATGATCCTCTCAATTGATGCAGAAAAAGCATTTGATAAAAATACAGCATCCTTTCCTAATTAAAACTCTTCAAAATATTGGGATAGAGGGAACATACCTCAGTATCATAAAAGCTATCTGTGAAAAGCCCACAGCAAATGTCATTCTCAATGTGTAAAAACTGAGAGCTTTTCTCCTAAGGTCAGGAACACAGCAGGGATGTCCACTATCACCACTGTTGTTCAACATAGTACTAGAAGTCCTAGCCTCAGAAATCGGACAACAAAAAGAAATAAAAGGCATCCAAATAGGCAAAGAAGAAGTCAAACTCTCTCTCTGCACAGACGACATGATCCTTTATGTGGAAAACCCCAAAGACGCCACCCCCAAATTACTAGAACTCATACTGCAATTCAGCAACATGGCAGGATACAAAATCAATGCCCAGAAATCAGTTGCATTTCTATACACTAACAATGTAACTGAAGAAATAGAAATTAAGGAATTGATTCCCCATTTACAATAGCTCCAAACCCCATAGGATACTTAGGAATAAACCTACCAAAGAGGCAAAGGATCTATACTCTAGAAACTTCAGAGCACTTATGAAATAAATTGAGGAAGACACAAGGAAATGGAAAAATGTTCCATGCTCATCGACTGGAAGAAAAAATATTGTGAAAATGTCTATGTATGCTGTCCAGAGCAATCTACACTTTCAATGCAGTCCATACCAAAATACCATCAACATGTTTCACAGAGCTGGAACAAACAATCCTAAAACTTGTATGGAACCAGAAAATACCCCAAATAGCCAAAGGAAGGTTGAAAAAGAAAACCAAAACTGGGGCATCACAATGCCTGACTTCAAGCTCTGTTACAAAGCTGTAGTCATCAAGACAGTATGGTACTGGCACAAAAACAGACACTTAGATCAATGGAACAGAATAGAAACCCCAGAAATGACGCTCAACTCTATGGTCAACTAATCTTCAACAAAGCAGGAAAGAATGTCCAATGGAAAAAAGACAGTCTCTTTATTTTTTTTTTAAAAGATTTTATTTATTTATTTGACAGAGAGAGACACACAGAGAGAGAGGTAACACAAGCGGGGGAGTGGGAGAGGGAGAAGCAGGCTTCCCACTGAGCAGGGAGCCGATGTGGGGCTCGATCCCAGGACCCTGGGACCATGACCTGAGCCGAAGGCAGACGCTTAATGACTGAGCCACCCAGGGGCCCCAAGACAGTCTCTAATAAATGGTGCTGGGAAAATGGGACAGCCACCTGCAGAAGAATGAAGCCAGACCATTTACTTACACCATACACAAAGATAGACTCAAAATGGATGAAAGACCTAAATGTGAGGCAGGAATCCATCAAAATCCAAGAGGAGAACATAGGCAGTAACCTCTTTGACATCGGCCACAGTAACTTCTTTCAAGACATGTCTCCAAGCAAGGGAAACAAAAGCAAAAATGAACTTTGGGACTTCATCAAGATCAAAAGCTTCTGCACAGCAAAGGAAACAGTCAACAAAACTAAGAGGCAACCCACAGAATGGGAGAAGATATTTGCAAATGGCATTTCAGACAAAGGGCTGATATCCAAGATCTATGAAGAACTTCTCAAACTCAACACCCAAAAAACAAAGAATCCACTCAAGAAATGGGCAGAAGACATGAACAGACACTTCTCCAAAGAAGACATACAAATGGCCAACAGACACATGAAAAAATGTTCAACATCACTAGCCATCAGGGAAATACAAATCAAAACCACAATGAGATACCAGTTAGATACACCAGAGATACACCTGTTAGAATGGCAAAAATTAACAAGGCAGGAAACCACGCATGTTGGTGAGGATGCAGAGACAGGGGAACCCTCCTACACCCTGGTGGGAGTGCAAGCTGGTGTAGCCACTCTGGAAAACAGTATGGAGGTTCCTCAGAACATTGAAAATAGAGCTACCCTACGACCCAGCAGTTGCACTACTGGGTATTTACCCCAAAGATACAAATTTAGTGATCCAAAGGGGCATCTGCACCCCAATGTTCATAGCAGCAGTGTCCACAATAGCCAAACTATGGAAAGAGCCCAGACGTCCATCAACAGATGAATGGATAAAGAATATGTAGTATATATGTACAATGGAATATTACTCAGCCATCGAAAAAAAATGAAATCGTGCCATTTACAACAACATGGATGGAACTAGAGGGTATGATGCTAAGCAAAATAAGTCAATCAGAGAGAGACATTATCATATGATCTCAGTGATATGTGGAATTTAAGAAACAAACAGATGATCTTAGGGGAAAAGAGGAAAAAATAAAACAAGACAAAACCAGAGAGGGAGACAAACCATAAGACTCTTAATCATAGGAAACAAACTGAGGGCTGCTGGAGGGGAGGGAGGTGGAGGGATGGAGTAATTGGGTGATAGATATTAAGGACTGCATGTGATGTAATGAGCACTGGGTATTATGAACCAGTATGATGAATCACAGACCTGTACCTCTGAAACCAATAATACATTATATGTTAATTAATTGGATTTAAATTAAAAAAAAGAAGTTTGACTACCATGTGGTCAAATTTCTTCTGTAAGTTGGCGGTTTCACTCAGGATTAGGCTGTGCTACCATTAACAAACGTGAAAATACATGGCTTTACAGGGCCAGCAGTATATTTCACTCCACGTCAAAACCCATAGGTAGACGATTCAGAGTCAGTATGGTAGTTCTCCCCCAAAAAAACACTCAGGGCCATGCTCCTTGAACTCTGCTATTCTTAGGATACAGCTTATATGGTTACGGTCCAAATGGTCATCAGCAGTCGTGCTCTGCTCTCATCTATGCATTGAGTGGATCCATCATGAACCAAGGTCAGTTTCTTTTCATTCCATCATTGTGTCATAAGGCACACCTTCCTCCAAGGCAGATTAAAGGTAGTTACAAACTCTAGGACAATCCTCCCATCAAGGGAGTCCATTTCCATTCCTCTCGAGTCTAGGTTTGGCTATGACTGTGTTATGAGAACTGGCTGTCCCACCCTGGTCTCTTACAGCCCTGAGTCACCATGTAAGAAGTTTGACTACCATGTCTGAGGGACCATGTGGAGAGGTCCTAAGAGAACAGGTGGATGGAAAGCAATCCAGAAGAACCGAGACTTATGATTGAACAAACCAAGGTACTAAGCATAGGAATAAAGCTTTCTTTGATGCTCTAGAGCAGTCCATTTACCGGTTGCACCCCTCCAAGTGATCCCATCTGATGCTACATGGAACAAAAGAAACACCAGCCAAACTTTCCCTGTGTCTGGCTCACAACATTATGAGCTACCATTAAATAGTTGTTGGCTTAAGTCACCAATTTTGGGGACAATTGGTTATGCAACAGTAGATAACTTGGAACACCCCCAGTGCAGCCACCGGTGTGAGTAAAGGGAGAGGTAGAAGCAAGAATGTGGATGGCGTGGAGAGCTGAACCACTTGCTCATAGGCCTTGTGCAGCACTCGGTTCTGCTCATTCTTGATCTGGGACATAGTATTTCTATCTTACGGTAATTAAAGCTGTAACTCCTGACCTTATCCCTTGACTGGTTTGATAGAACCCAGCTCATGATGGGCAGTTCCCGATAACCCCATGGACATTTGATGTCCCATGTCAGGAGCCCTGTCTCTACTAAAGCCCAGTAGCGAGGCAGGAGCTATCCCCTAATAGGATACGCTTCTTTGCAGTAGATAGCATGGCTTGATCAGGAACCCAGGGGTTTGTGTTGTGACTCTCCTTTGGGGGCTTACCAGCAGGAACACCACTCTGAATCTTTTCCCACCACGGTGACCTCTACAGCCGGAGGGTCTGTTGGATGTGGTGGAGCTACTACGGAGCCCTGTTCTGTTCTGGGCTCCAGCCAATCACTGGAAATGGTCTCATAAATGTAAACATGTTGCCTCTAGAATAAAAGGATGACCAGGCATTAGTGGTGTTACCATTAACTGTGTTAAATATGACAAGGAATAATCTGTCCTTTACTTTACAGGGATGACCTGGCATGCTCCAGACCACTGGCCCTCTAGAAACTTCAGGGATGTGGAGGGCCTTGAATCTTCACAGGGTTTCTCTCCCACTCTTGGGAGTACATTTGTTGTACCAATACCACCAACATATTCACCAATTCTGGCTCATCCTGCTCGAATAATTATATGTCATCAATATGATGGAACCGAGTGAGGTTTTGTGGAATGTCCAGAAGGGCCATGTCCAGGGGCTGCTGGAGCTGCCTCATATTGTCTCATGAAAGGAGCACCTGGGTGGCTCAGTGGGTTAAGCATCTGACTTTAGCTCAGGTCATGATCCCAGGGTCCTGGGATGGGTCCCCTCGTTGGGCTCCCTGCTCAGTGGTGAGTCTGCTTCTCCCTCTCCCTCTGCCACTCTGTCCCCACCTCCCCACCTCCCCATGCTCTCTCTCTCTCTCAAATAAATAAATAAAATCTTTGAAAAAAAAATATCATGAGAGCTGTTAGATTTTCAGGCATTTTGCAAACCAGTTGTTAAATACAGCTATTAAAAATAAGTCATTATAAATTTATAAGTTATATTAAAAGCAGAGATAATATTTAAAACTGATAATTTCCTAGCTATTTTACTATATTCTGTGATTTTTTTTACTTTTATTTGCATTTATTTTATGCAGAATTTACTCCCAGGCCATAAATTTTTGTTTCTTCAGTTTCTTCTGGGATATCTTTTTCTTCTGTGCAACCTCCCCTTCTGGTTTAGGAACAATCTGCTCTTTTTCAGTAAGGATCATCTCAATGTGGCAGGGAGAGCTCACGTGTGGGTGAATCCAACCATGAACCCGGTAAGTTCTGTGTCGCATCTTGGGGGTTTTGTTCACCTGGATGTGCTCAATGACCAGAGCATCTACATCTAAACCCTTAAGCTGAGCATTACTCTCTGCATTTTTAAGCATGTGCAGTAAAATTCAGCACTCTTTTTTGGGCCACCAGCCCTGTGTCCAGCCCCACTGTTTGGCCAGGGCACACCTCCCAACTCCACCATTGTAGCCAGGGAGTGGTGCACGCTGCTTTTGCAATGTGACATCCTTCAGATACTTGGTGGCTTTCCAGATATGCATATTCTTGATGGCCAGGGCAGTTTCAGGTGTGTTCCTAAAGTGAACACAAAGATTCGAACCTCTTGATTGGCATGATTTTGTAGGGTTTCCTGGGTCAAGTGAATAGTGAAATATTTTCAGAGATCACCTCAGGCTGCTTACGGGAAGAGCTATATTTTATGCTAAACTGTGCTTATTGACATCTATTGTGTCTGTATGATTAAAAAAAATACTATGATATACTGCACGGAAGTGTGTTACCATGTACAGCTCTCCAAATCTGCATTTTCAGTAAAGTCACACTGGCAGCTTAAAATTGGGTGTGGTAGAAATATTCCCTCTACAGAAATCAGCAAATAGGACAGACCACACTTTTCTGCCTGTAGTACCAGCACACGCTGTCCACGTCCCTTTGGACCATGTTATGATGCCAGAGTTATGATACAGTAACATAAACGTACAGTCGTACACACATTGTGTAGATACCAGCACACGCTGTCCACGTCCCTTTGGACCATGTTATGATGCCAGAGTTATGATACAGTAACATAAACGTACAGTCGTACACACACCGTGTAGATACCAGCACACGCTGTCCACGTCCCTTTGGACCATGTTATGATGCCAGAGTTATGATACAGTAACATAAACGTACAGTCGTACACACACCGTGTAGATACCAGCACACGCTGTCCACGTCCCTTTGGACCATGTTATGATGCCAGAGTTATGATATAGTGACACAAACGTACAGTCGTACACACACCGTGTAGATACCAGCACACGCTGTCCACGTCCCTTTGGACCATGTTATGATGCCAGAGTTATGATATAGTGACATAAATGTACAGTTGTACACACACCGTGTAGATGCAAACTGCTTCTCGTCCTCCATCCTGATAGTATTTGAAAACACATTCACCAGTACCCAAGAGCCATGTAACCGAGCCCCAAACCATGTTAATCAGGCATGAAAGCTGCAGTTCGGACAACTACCTGGTTGTGTTTCTGGTGGCTCATTGTCTTCTTCCATGATCTGGTCTGGTGTTTGTAGTGACCAGAGTGGTCAGTGAAGTGGACAGGATAGGAACAACCACCTCCTGCATCAATCTCCACCATTTCCTTTGGATTGTGATATTGCTCTGGACTTAGTGTCTTTGTGGAGAGGGAGTACAGATTCGGGACTCCCACTCAGCATCCTCCTACCATATCACTTACTCCACTGGCCCAAGAACCAATGTGGGGATTCTGCCAAACACCAGGTGTATGCATTCCAATTACACATTCAGGAACTATAAAAATGACTACTAGGTAGGCCCATGGACCTCACAGAGCCACTATAATTTGGACCAGGGCCAGGGTGCCATTGATTAGCTGACCCCATGAGCCCCTACTGCAATGGAGGACAGGCATGTTAATGACTCAGCTATGTTGTATGAGCCTTAGACTGTTCCAGCCCTAAGGTTTTGTAATTCTGTGCTGTTGCAGTCAGGTCCAACTCAGACAGAAGTCGATGGAACAGAAGGAAGTTGAGTACTTTAAAGAGTGGGATCCTACATGATTGGATCAGAGGCTTGGGGGAATATCTAGAAGCCTGGGAGAGTGTCTGGAGTGGTAGGGAGGAGACCACCTTGTTATTCCTGACAGAAAGAAGCAGTGGGGGACCTCTTTACCTACCACAGGGATAGTAAATGCTGGCATGGTTCCTCTAGATAGTCCCCTGCCTCTCTACAACAATCAGGGACTAATTGTCTGTGGACTGTGGGACCCTAAGGTCTTAATAAAATTAGTGAGCTTTGTCTCCATAGGATGGGAGTCATGCAATCCCTCCCTCCAGCATCAGATCAACCCTTCTAATCCCTGTGCCCCTGAAACAACCTACCTTCTCCCCAGCCCGAGGGCAAATGCTGTTCACAAGCAGGGGCCTCTGACCTCTGGGGCCTCCCCTTCCCTGCAGGGATGTGGTGCGCTGAGGTTGGCATGCAGCCCCTGCAACCAGCCCACTTAGGTTCAAATATCAGCTCTCGTGCTCACTGACTGTACTGTCTGAGACAAGGGACTTAATCTTTCTCTGCTTCAGATTCTCTCCATCAAAGGGAGAGGGTGCACGGAGTTGTTGTGTGGGTGATCAGAGGCATGCTGGTAAGTGTTTGGCAACCAGTTTGGTTGGGGGAAATACAGCCCCCGATTGAAGGGCTAGCCAAGTTCTGTGGCGTAAATATTCCTACAATGGCTGGTCCAAGCTACCAATAGTTTAATTCTCACTCACAAAAGTCCCCAAAATTTAACAGTCAGGAGCTAGTGTGACCCAACTCCAGCACATCCCAGGCCCATGTGCCTAGAGAGGTGTTGGTTCTGCAACAGACAAATACGAAGACTTCTAAGGGATGGAGACTTCTAAGGGATTCACCTCAATCAAGCATGTTAATTAATGACAGCAACAGCATTATCTGGAGGCAAAAGTTCTAGGACTCAGTAGTTGGAAGTAAGGACCACAAATCAGCCAAACGTCGTCATCAGGACCCTACTTCCCTTCTACTATGGGTGTGGAGACTCTTCAGGCATACTGTACGAGGTGTAGGAGTCTCAGGATCTACACTGAGAATCCACTGGTTGAGGCCATGGCCCTGGCTGGTGAGAGAGCTCATGTCCCCAGTCTCAGAAGTAGCTGGTGGCCTCATCTCTCTGGGCTAAGGGATGGCCAGCGCCTCTATAAACATCCAGAAAGAGTGTGAAAAGGCTAGACAGGAAAGGATCATCTGACTTTTGTGCCCTGCTAAGGCCTCAGTCTTCCCTTTTGCAATAACCGATAATACCTACTTCACAGGATTTGTTTGTGAATGTAATGAAATAATGTACTTTGAACTTTAAAGTGTTATTATTTTTATTCCACTTGTAGAAGAAGAGCGAAGAAGCTAGAGTGGGGGTGGAATTGAGTGCCCAGTGCTCTTGGATGTTACCTCTGGAGTTTCTGCTGAGTCTTCAAGGTGCCCTTCTCCTTTCAGGTAACCTGGATGGGGAGGATCATGCTGCAGAGCGAACAGTGGAGGATGTTTTCCTCCGAAAGTTCATGCTGGGCACCTTCCCAGGGTGTCTGGCCAACCAACTCATCCTAAAGTGCCGGGCTAACCAGTTGGAGATCTGTGCCCTGGTCCTGAGGCAGCTGCCTGCACACAAGTTCTACTTCCTGGTGGGCTACAGTGAGACTCTGCTGTCCCACTTTTACAAATGTCCTGTCCGTCTGCACCTTCAGACTGTGCCCTCCAAGGTCGTGTATACGTACATCTAAGACAGTCCCCTTTTCTGCATCAGGCTCTAGCCTGCGAAGGACAGAACCATATGGGAAAGAAGTGAAGTAGAAATGGGGAAATACATCACCTCACTGTCTTGAGGATTCCTTTTCAAAGCTGCTGTTGAATAAATAGACCTTCCGTGTTGTCTTGCCTCTTGGTGTGTCTTTCCTCCTTAGAGAAGAGAACTAGAGTAGGGTTTCTTCGAGGATGCTCCAAGGCTCCCCAAAAGGCTGCCAGTTGTTTGAGGTTTGGGTAATAGCTACAGTGCAATGAGTCTCTTGTCACTTTACCAGGAACTTTACCTGGAGTTCTTTGTTTTTTCTCAAAGTGGAAGAATCCATTTTTGGTCATTATAAAATAATCAACATTAATTTTTAAAAATTTTAAATAGTTTGGACATATGTCAAGTCAACCATGAACGTTTCTTGTAATTTTTCCACAGAGAGAACTACTGTGAACAGTTTCTTTTATTTCCAGATGTACTTTTTCCCTCCAGAAATATCTTAATGGATACTCGTTACTTATTAAATAAGCTTTCAATTGAGCACCTACTGTAGGCCACAGGTTCTTCTGAGTGCTTGGAATCCATCAATGGACAAAACATTCTGTTCCAAGATCCCTGGCTTCATGACACTTGTATCCCCGTGGAGGTCGGCAGGGAGGGTTAGGCAGCACTGAGGACTCCCAGCAGGTGAGCTCAGTGCAGGAGAGCGTTTCAGGAGGTAGCATCTGCAAGAGCTGCACGTGGTGCTGGGCGGTGGGGAAGGGATTGCTGACCAACTTCACTGTGACACTGACCTTGACCCTCACCTTGACCATGACCCTGTTACACTTAACCCTGAACCTCAACCTCACACACCCTAATTCCAACTCTGAACTTGACTTATTACCCTGACTCTGATTCTACCCTAAGCTTTACCCTCATTCTAACAGTAATCTCTCCCTAATCCTACCCACAACCTGACCTTCACTCAACCTCACTCTTACCTGAGGGTCTCACCCGGACCCTCCCCTGATCATGTCTGACTCTGACACTGATGTTGACTACATCCCTCACATAACCCTGATTTTCAGTCAGAACTTCACTCTGAAAATATCCAAATGCTATCTGACCCTTACCACGACCCTGACTGTGACCTTAACTTAACTCTAACCCTGAGGCTTGCTTTGACTCTGACCATAATCCTCACCCAGACTCTCATCATGACCTTGACCATAAAACTGACAGTCATCTAAATTTGACCCTAGCCCTGATCTTCCCTTATTGATAAACCAGACTCTGACTTTGACCCCAAAATGCAACCGTCACCCAGACTCTGTCCCTCACACAGATCTGAGCCTACTCTTAACCCTGGTCTTGACCCTGATTCTAACACTCAACAACCCTGGATTGATGTGACTGATTGTCATTCAGGCCCTGAGACACCCTCACACCTTGCTGACAAAACTCAACCTTAACCTGACCCTTCTGACCTTCACTCTGTCACCGACCCTTATCCTGGACTTCATGTGAATTTAACCCTCACCCTCTTCTTGATTCTCACCCTAACACTGACCTTGACCCTTCCACTAACAGTGATCTGACTGAACCTCAGCTGGACTTGATCATGTTCCTGACCCTCATGATCCTGATCCACCCACATACTGATCATGAAACTTCACTTAACCCTGACCTCGACCCTGAACCTTATTCAAAATCTTAACTGACACAGGCCCTTATCCTATCCTCGACTGTGACCCTGATGCACAACCTTGCTTTGATATTCACCCGATAGACTTACCCAGATCTTGACCCTGATCCATTATTTTAATTGAAATATATTTGACATATAACATTGTATAAATTTAAGGTGTACATGTTGATACATTTATGTATCTTAATACATTATATATCATAGAATGATTGCAACAATTAGCACCTCTATCATATTACACAATTATCCTGTCTTTTTAGTCATTAGAATAATTAAGTTCTAGGTTCCTAGCAAGTTTGTTGATTATAATACAATATTGTTGTCTGTGTTCACTATTCATCATAAATTTGTACCCTTAGGCAACATCTGCCCTGTCCTCTCCACTCCCCAACCCCTGGTAACCACCATTTTGCTCTGTTTTTGTGAGTTTGGCTTTTTTAGATTACACTTATAAGTGATGTCCTATAGTATTTGTCTTTCTCTGTCTGACTTATTTTACTTAGCATAATTTCCACAAGGTCCACCATGTTGTTGTAAATGGCAGGATGTCCTCTTTTCTCATGGCTGTATAATATTCCATTGTATTTATATACCACATCTTCTTTATCCATTCACTTATGGGCTATTGTGAACAATGCTGCAGTAAACATAGGAGTGCATATCTCTCTTAAAAACCCTGTTTTTATTTCCTTTGTGTGTATACCTAGAAGTGGAATCACATTGCATCATTGTTGGGTCTATTTTTAATTTTTGAGAAGGCTTCATATAGTTTTCCATTGTGGTTGAATCAATGTACATGCATACCAGCATGAAAGAGTTCCCTTTTCTCCAGACTGTAGCCAGCAATTTTTATCTCTTGTCTTCTTGATAATAGGCCTTTTGACAGGTGTGAGGTGATATCTCATTGTGGTTTTGATTTGCATTTCCCTGATGATGAGTGATGTGGAGCATCTTTTCATGTGTCTGTTGGCCATTGGGATGTGTTCTTTGGAGAAAGGTCTCGTTCCAACCATTTTTCAGTCAGATTGTTTTTGATTTTGAGTTGTATGAGTTCTTTATATATTTTCAGTAATAACTCCTTATCCAGGGTGCCTGGGTGGCTCAGTCGTTGAGCGTCTGCCTTTGGCTCAGGTCACGATCCCAGGGTCCTGGGATTGAGCCCTGCATCAGGCTCCCTGCTCCGCGGGAAGCCTGCTTCTCCCTCGCACTCCCCCTTCTCGTGTTCCCTCTCTTGCTGTGTCTCTCTCTGTCAAAATAACATATAAAATCTTAAAAAAAAAAAAAAACCTCCTTATCCAATGTATGTCTTGCAAAAATTTTCTTCCATTCTGTAGAGTGCTTTTTCATCTTGTTAATGGTTCCTTTTGCTGTGCAGAAGGTTTTAAGTTTCCTGGAGCCCCATTTGTTCATTTTCACTTTTGTCTTTGGTGCTGCTGGTGTCATATTCAAGGAATCATTGCCAAAAGCAACGTTAAGGAGCTTCTTCCCTACATTTACTTCTAGGAGTTTTATAGTACCAGGTCCTTCTGTTTCAGTCTTTAATCTATTTGAGTGAATTTTTGTGACTGGTGTAAGATAGGGGTCTAATTTCATTGCATGTTCTCATCCAGTTTTCCCCACCTCACTTGTTGACAAGGCTGTCCTTTCCCCATTGTGTGTTCTTGGCTTCTTTGTTGAATAATTTTTTGACTGTATACGCAGGGGTTCACTTCTGTGCCTTCTATTCTGTTCCATTGGTCTATGTGTCTATTTTTGTCTGTCTATGCAGTAATGTACTGTTTTTATTCCTGAAGCTTTGTAGTATAGTTTGAAGTCAGGAAGTGTGATATCTCTGGTTTTGTTTTTTTTTCCTCAAGAAGGACATTTTAACAATATAAATTTTTCTGATCCATGAACAGAGTATGTCTTTCCATTTGTTTGTCTTTCCATTTCTTTGATTTCTTTTAGCAAAGTCTTACAGTTCACTGTACAGGACTTCCGCATCCTTGGTTAAATTTATTCCTAATATTTTATTGTTTTTGATGCTATTGTTAATGGGGTAGTTTTCTTTATTTCTTTTTCAGATGTTTCATTCTTAGTGTATAGGAACATAAACAATTTCTGTAAGTTGATTCTGTATCCTGCAACTTGACTGACCTCTAACAGCCTTTTAGATTTTCTATATACCGAATCATATTATCTGTAAACAGTGACAGATTCACTTCTTCCTTCCTGATTTGGATGCCTGTTATTTCTTTGTCCTAATTGCTTTAGCAAGGACTTCTAATACCAAACTGAATAAGAGTGGTGTGTGTGGGCATCCATGTCTTGTTCCTGCTTCTTGAGGAAGGGCTTTCAATTTTCACCAGCAAGTATGTTAGCCATGGGCTCATAACGTATGGCCTCTAGTATATTGAGGTATGTTCCTTTTATACCTGATATGCTGAGGGTTTTTACGAAATAATGTATTTTGTCAAGTGGTTTTTCTGCATGTATTCAGATGATCATGTGATTTTTTCCCTTTCATTTTATTAATGTGATGGATCACATTTATTGATTTGTGTATGTTTAATGATCCTTGCATTCCAGGGATAAATCCTACTTGCTCATGATGTATAATCCTTTTTATATGTTCTTGAATTCAGTTTGGTAATATGTTGTTGAGAGTTTTTGCATCTGGATTCATCAGAGATATTGGTCTGTAGGTTTCTTTGCTTGTGGAGTCCTTCTCTGGCTTTGGTATCAGGGCAATGCCAGCCTCACAAGGTGATTTTGGAAGTATTCCCTCCTCCTCAATGTTTTGGAAGAGTTTGAGAAGAATTGGTGTTAATTCTTCTTTGACTGTCTGGTAGAATCTCCAGTGAAGCTGTCTGGTCCTGAGGGAGGTTTCTGTGTTGGAAGGTTTTTGATTCCTGATTCAATTTCTTTAGTCTCTATTGGTTTGTTCAGATTTTTTATTTCTTCCTGATTCAGTTTGGTAGGTTGCTTGTTTCTAGGAATGGATCTGTTTCTTCTAAGTTATCTGAGTTTTTGGCTTGTAATTGTTTAGTCTCACAATCCAGTTTTTCTGCAGTCTCAGTTGTAATGTCTTTTTCTTTTCTTTTTAAAAAGTATTTTATTTACTTATTTGAGAGAGAGAGAGAGAGCACAAGCAGGGGGAGGAACAGAAGGAGAGGGAGAGAGACAAGCAGACTCTGTGCTGAGCAGGGAGCCTGATGTGGGGCTTGATCCCATGACCCTGAGATCAGGACCTGAGCTGAAGGCAGGCAGTTAACTGACTGAGCCACCCAGGCACCCTTAACGTCTCCTTTTTCACTCTTAATTTTATTTGAGTCTTTGTTTTTTTTCTTAGTCTAGCTAAAGTTTTGTTGATTTTGTTTATCTTACTCATAGCACCAGTTCTCAGTTTCATCAATCCTTTCTGTTTTTTTTTATCATTCCTATTTCATTTATTTCTGCTCTGGGCTTTAGTGTTTCCTTCCTTCTGCTAACTTTGGGCTTAATTTGTTGTTGTTGTTGTTGTTGTTGTTTTTCTACTTCCTTGAGGTGTAAAGATAGGTTGCTTATTTGAGGTGTTTCCAATTTCTTGATATATGCACTTATCACTTTAAACTTTCAGAGCTGCTTTTGCTGCCTTCTGTAAGTTTTGATATGTTGTCTTTCCATTTTCATTTCTTTTGAGATAATTTTTTATTTTCCTTTGAATTTCTTCACTGACCCATTGATTATTCAGAAGCATGTTGTTTAGTTTCGATATATTAGTGGATTTTCCAACTTTCATTTTACTAATTTCTGGTTCCATACCATTGTGGTCAGAAAAGACAGTGAGTATAATTTCAGTGTTGTTAAATGAGCTAAAATTTGTTGTGTGTCCTAGCCTTTCTGGAGAAAGTCCCATGTGCACTTGAGGAGAATGCATGTTCTGCTGCTGTTTGTTCTCATGTTTTAATCCATGGAGCCAGTCTGCGTATTGATTGGTGAATTCAATTTTTCATATTTAGAGTGATTATTGATATGGAAGAACTCAATATTGCCACCTTATGTCTTGCCTTCTGATTGCTTTGTAGCTCCTTTGTTATTTCCCCCCCTCTGTTTCTGTCTACCTTTGTGAAGTGCTGGTTTTCCACAGTGCACTTGGTCTCCCCCTTTCCTCATTTTGTGACTGTAGAGTTTTGCTTTGTTGTTACCATGTGGATTACAAACAACATCTGTTATATAAGATAGTCCTTTTTATGCTGAAAGCACTTTATTTTCATTCCCTGTAAAGTTTCCACACTTTTACTCTTCCCCTTTAGTTTTTTTTTTTTAAGATTTTATTTATTTATTTGAGAGAGAGAGACACAGCGAGAGAGGGAACACAAGCAGGCAGAGGCAGAGGGAAAAGCAAGCTTCCCACAGAGCAGGGAGCCTGATGCGGGGTTCGATCCCAGGACCCCGGGATCATGACCTGAGCCGAAGGCAGATGCTTAACGACTGAGCCACCCAGGGGCTCCACTTCCCCTTTAGTTTTGATGTTAAAATGTGCCTCTTTTTATGCTGTGAATTCACTGAGAAGTGATAGTGACTTTGGTTATTTTTCATGCTCTTTTCCTTTAGCCTCCAAACTATAATTAAGTGGTTAACACACCCTTCTAATACAGAGTTTCCATTTGTAATTGTGTTGATTTTTTGCCTTTGTTAGTGTTTTATGTACTTTCATTTGCATTTATGTCACTAATTAATGCCTTTTCATTTCAGCTGAAGAACCCCTTTGAACATTTCCTTCAAGGCTGATCTAGTGGTGGTGAGCTCCCTCAGCTTTGGTGGGTCTGGCAAAGCCTCTATTCCTCCTTTCTATCTGAAGGGTAACTTTGCCTCATGAAGTATTCTTGGCTGGCAGTTTTTATCATTTAACACTGAAGAGGTCCTTCCACTCTCTCTTGGCCTATGGAGTTTCTTCTGAGAAATCTGCTGATAGCCAAACGGGGGCTCCATTGTAGGTTGCTTTCTTTTGTTCCCTGGCGGCCTTTAAGATGCTTTCTTTATGATTGACTTTTCACAGTTTCATTACAATGTCAAATATGATGAGTGACCTTCCTTGGAGAAGGTCTTTCTGCTTTGGGGGTGCCCACACCCCAGTAGGGGCATCCTGCAGGGGGCGGACTCCCAGACATCCACAGGCACATCTCTTGCTGAAATCTTGAAGCAGACAGCAGGAAACACGTTCTTCCATTGCCTTTGGTTATTGTCTGCCTCTTTCCCTTCCTCCAGTTCCCATGGTCATGGACTCACTCAGTCACCACTTTTGCTTTCCAACTGCACTGAGGGGCAGGCTGTCGCCAGTGTTGCCCTGGGGAGGGGATGACTCGAATTCTTTCTCCTCTGACTCCAAGCCCATCTCTACCCTGCTTCAGTGGTGTGCCTGGTTTTCCCCTCAGCTGGCTGGGCTTCCACAAATTCTTTATCTTCAGTGAGCGTCGCCCTGTTTTTTATTTTTGAGTTGTGCTTTCCCCAATCATAGCAAGTCAGGGTGGGGCAGGCTCATCAACTTCCTTGGATCTGCAACCCCCTTCACGGTCCTGTCCACCTACTTTCTGATGCACAGGTGCATAGAAATCTGGGTGTCCTGGTGTGATGAGCACAGGCACTTTTGTTTGATTATGAATGTTGAAGTAGTTGTAAATAAAAGGGGAGAGGAAAAAAGGGAAAACTCTTGCAGCCACGATGCTGATGTCACACTTGGCCCTGATCCTGACCTTACACTCATCCTATCCTTGGTCCTGAACATGACCCTTACCTTGGAAATAACCTGACTTTGACCTTCACCCTGTTACTGATCTTGCAGTGTACCCTTAACCTGATTCTGAATCTGGCATTCTCCATGATACTGACCCAGAATTGACCCTTACCTTCACTCTGACTCTGATCTTGACTTTGACCTGGAACCCTCTCTCACCCTGAACCTGAATTGGACCCAACTGTCATAGTAATCTGGACCCTAATGTTCAAAATGAGTCATAATTTGACATTCACTCCGACCATTTACTAAAACTGACCCTGACATTAGCCCTAAAGCACTGATTATGACCCTGACCCTGCTCACCCTGATTCTTATCTTCACACTAACCTTGACCTTTGGGGTGACCTTGACCCTCATGCCCACCCTGACCCTGCACCTAACCTCAGTAGTATTCTGACACTAACCCTCTGTCAGCATGTGGGTTTCCCACCAACCATATCTTTGCAGACAAACTCTGAGATGGCCTATGGCATGGGACTCCATTGACCTCACAAAGTCTCATTATAATCAGTGTAAGAGGTTTCTGTGACACTGACATGACCTTTGTTCCCAGAATATGCCACATGAAGAGCCACATGAGAGCCTGGGGGTCCAGAAAAGTTAAATGGGTGATTGTGCCTCTAGCTAAAGCCACTCTGGGGGATCATGCTGGAGGCCATCTCTGATCTCAGTCTGGCTCTGTCACCGATTTTCAATACAATTTAGGTGAGTCACTTAATCTGAGCTTCAGGCTCATCATTTCTAAAATTAGGAAATGTTTTTAGATTCATTTATTCATTGAAGAACTATGTAATGAACTCCTATTAAGTGCTAGGCAGTCTCCAAGATTGATTCTATCTCAGGAATTCTGACTCCCACCCTCCCTGCTCACACTGACTTCCCCCATTTGACACAATGACTGTTCCATGGAAATTCCATAGGGCAACATTGGACTAGCAAGTGTCTTCTGGGTGTGCCCTCACGCCATTTGATGTGGCTGAGGGGCCCTGAGCAATTCCGAACCCAAACCCAAGGTTTTGGCTAATTTGCCTTGCGCTGTCTTACTTGCCCAAGAACAGCAGTGTCCGGATCAGGCCTGCAGTGCAACAGCTGCAGGATGAGCCGGCTTAGTGAGGACCTTGCCCAGGACACTAACCCCATGACACTGTGAGGGTGTTCCTCGTCCCCAGTTAAGTCATGCAATGCAACAAGTGATTATATATCAGGGTGGATGATGCAAAGGATAGTTTTGCTGAGAACATGACAAAAACATTTAAATGACAGAATAGTATGTACGTAAACATACTATATACTATGTAAGTGAAGGGAAAAGTAAACAACGGGGTCAGAAAGAGGAATGGGAGTTCCCAGAAGCAGGCTGGAGTAGTCAGGGGGTGGGGGGAGTCTCATGGAGGAAATGACCAGGAGACCTGTCACTGGTTACAACAGTGCAGCATCAGGGTTTGAGCTCTGCCTGACCCACGACCCCCAGGGGCACTGGGGGCATTCTAGCTCCAGAGGACCTACAGACTGCAGATCAGCCTGAGCCTAGCCTCCGTGGTATGTCTTCTTTGCTCCCGGGTGTGGCTCTTTCTCTGCCTCTTGAGGCTGTTGATTCTCATTTTGTTTTCCTCTGAACTGCACTATTTTGTGTGGGTTCAGTACTGTTGGTTGACACAAATTCTTTGTGAAAATAAGTGGAATACAAATCATACTTGTTTCCTAATTAGATCTGAACACATTCAATAATAACAGCTTTTTCCCAGGCCCCTGGGTCTTCATCTGCTCACCAACGCTGAGATTTTTAAAAACATTATATTTTTAACAGTTTCAAAGAATTAGTTTGGTTTTTTAAAAATTCAACAAAGTCACACTTTTAATAATCTATAGAATGATCTGTAAACATTGAATGAGCAGGGTTTTACAGGATGAAGGAAGAATTGGCTTGGTGGCCGGGTTTGCCCTAATGTTTACTCACTGTTGCCCCCGTGTGGCCACTCTCCAGATAGCATGTGGCAGAATGTGTTCCAACCTGTCAAATTCAAGGGAGAATAAGATAGAATAAGGTTGGTCCTTGGATCCCCTAGCTCCTAATAATCATCAAATAATTTATGAGCCATATTCTAAATCAGAGTATATCTTAACTTGATATTAGGGTTAGGTTCAGGGTCAAGTTGAATACAGTAATTATGTACAGCTTTTTGTATGTCAGTCATACCTCCATAAACTGTTTTTAAAAAATAAAACGGGAGAGAATATAGTCACTCAAAGCACTGAGCACCTTTCCTGTCACAGTAAATATGTAACTAAACATAACTATTGTTTAACCTTAGCTGAGGACCGGGAGCTGGTCCTACAGGTACTCGGCAGGTAACATCTGTGGCCAGCTGCCCATCTCTCCCCCCGACACCCACACCCAGCTCAGCACATCCTCTGCTCTGCTCAAGGGCAGCCCAGACAGAGAGATCGGGCCCAGGTGTGGCTACCTCTTGTCGGGCATGGCTTCCTTCCAACAGGTAGAGAAGGTGGCCAGCTCACAGACACATGACATCTTCTTTTGGTTACTTGCTATCTGCCTCCCGTTTTTGTCACCTGGTCATTAACATTTAGCTCCTGTGAGAACCTGGGTTTGCAAGTTTCTGTTGACATTTCAAAGTGTGCAGATCTGTGTTGACTTTGTTCCCTGTCCGTGGGTAGGATATAAAGTTTTGGGTACCGGTTAGGGTTAGGGGTTAGGGGTTAGAGTTAGGGTACGGGTACGGGTTAAGGTACAGGTACGGGTACGGGTTAGGGTACGGGTACGGGTACGGGTTAGGGTACGGGTACGGGTAGGGGTACGGGTTAGGGTTAGGGTACGGGTACGGGTTAGGGTACGGGTACGGGAAGGGGTACGGGTTAGGGTACGGGTACGGGAAGGGGTATGGGTTAGGGTATGGGTTAGGGTTAGGGTTAGGGTTAGGGTACGGGTACGGGTTAAGGTACAGGTACAGGTACGGGTTAGGGTACGGGTACGGGTACGGGTTAGGGTACGGGTACGGGTAGGGGTACGGGTTAGGGTTAGGGTACGGGTACGGGTTAGGGTACGGGTACGGGAAGGGGTACGGGTTAGGGTACGGGTACGGGAAGGGGTATGGGTTAGGGTACGGGTACGGGTTAGGGGTTAGGGTACGGGTACGGGTTAGGGGTTAGGGTTAGGGTACGGGTACGGGTTAGGGTACGGGTACGGGTTAGGGTTAGGGTACGGGTTAGGGTTAGAGTACGGGTTAGGGGTTAGGGTACGGGTTAGGGTTAGGGTACGGGTTAGGGTACGGGTTAGGGT